>NC_058084.1:174938257-175150280 GCF_014858855.1 Bufo gargarizans | reverse complement strand
TGAATGACCCATGTGCACCTTGAATATATATAGCCCCTTTTAGGGATAGATTTCAAATAGCTCTGAATAGCAGAAACCACTAAATTATGAAATTGCTAAATTGGGAATTGTATTTCAACCCCGAACAAGAAATGTGCTTGAACGGACACTAAAAACTCGCCCAGCTACAGCACTAGGGACAGATTTAGCGGGATAAATTTGAGGCCTAGTATTTAGGCGCTGGGTGGACAGGTATGGTGTTAGTGACAGAATTAGACTTGGAAATACACAGTAGCGGGTGTGTGTGAAGTTATTCTGAATGACCCAATGTGCACCTTGAATATTATATACCCTTTTAGGGATAGAATTCAAATAGCTCTGATATAGCAGAAACCACTAAATTATGAAATTGCTAAATTGGGAATTGTATTTCAACCCAGAACAAGAATGTGCTTGAACGGACACTAAATATCGCCCAGCTACAGCACTAGGGACAGATTTAGCGGGATATAAATTGTGAGGCCTAGTATTTAGGCGCTGGGTGACAGGTATGGTTTAGTGACAGAATTAGACTTGGAAATACACAGTAGCGGGTGTGTGTGAAGTTATTCTGAATGACCCAATGTGCACCTTGAATATTATATACCCTTTTAGGGATAGATTTCAAATAGCTCTGATATAGCAGAAACCACTAAATTATGAAATTGCTAAATTGGGAATTGTATTTCAACCCAGAACAAGAAATGTGCTTGAACGGACACTAAATAACTCGCCCAGCTACAGCACTAGGGACAGATTTAGCGGGATATAAATTTGAGGCCTAGTATTTAGGCGCTGGGTGACAGGTATGGGTTTAGTGACAGAATTAGACTTGGAAATACACAGTAGCGGTGTGTGTGAAGTTATTCTGAATGACCCAATGTGCACCTTGAATATTATATACCCTTTTAGGGATAGATTTCAAATAGCTCTGATATAGCAGAAACCACTAAATTATGAAATTGCTAAATTGGGAATTGTATTTCAACCCAGAACAAGAAATGTGCTTGAACGGACACTAAATAACTCGCCCAGCTACAGCACTAAGGACAGATTTAGCGGGATATAAATTTGAGGCCTAGTATTTAGGCGCTGGGTGACAGGTATGGGTTTAGTGCCAGAATTAGACTTGGAAATACACAGTAGCGGGTGTGTGTGAAGTTATTCTGAATGACCCAATGTGCACCTTGAATATTATATACCCTTTTAGGGATAGATTTCAAATAGCTCTGATATAGCAGAAACCACTAAATTATGAAATTGCTAAATTGGGAATTGTATTTCAACCCAGACCAAGAAATGTGCTTGAACGGACACTAAATAACTCGCCCAGCTACAGCACTAGGGACAGATTTAGCGGGATATAATTTGAGGCCTAGTATTTAGGCGCTGGGTGACAGGTATGGGTTTAGTGACAGAATTAGACTTGGAAATACACAGTAGCGGGTGTGTGTGAAGTTATTCTGAATGACCCAATGTGCACCTTGAATATTATATACCCTTTAGGGATAGATTTCAAATAGCTCTGATATAGCAGAAACCACTAAATTATGAAATTGCTAAATTGGGAATTGTATTTCAACCCAGAACAAGAAATGTGCTTGAACGGACACTAATAACTCGCCCAGCTACAGCACTAGGGACAGATTTAGCGGGATATAAATTTGAGGCCTAGTATTTAGGCGCTGGGTGACAGGTATGGTTTAGTGACAGAATTAGACTTGGAAATACACAGTAGCGGGTGTGTGTGAAGTTATTCTGAATGACCCAATGTGCACCTTGAATATTATATACCCTTTTAGGGATAGATTTCAAATAGCTCTGATATAGCAGAAACCACTAAATTATGAAATTGCTAAATTGGGAATTGTATTTCAACCCAGAACAAGAAATGTGCTTGAACGGACACTAAATAACTCGCCCAGCTACAGCACTAGGGACAGATTTAGCGGGATATAAATTTGAGGCCTAGTATTTAGGCGCTGGGTGACAGGTATGGGTTTAGTGACAGAATTAGACTTGGAAATACACAGTAGCGGGTGTGTGTGAAGTTATTCTGAATGACCCAATGTGCACCTTGAATATTATATACCCTTTTAGGGATAGATTTCAAATAGCTCTGATATAGCAGAAACCACTAAATTATGAAATTGCTAAATTGGGAATTGTATTTCAACCCAGAACAAGAATGTGCTTGAACGGACACTAAATAACTCGCCCAGCTACAGCACTAGGGACAGATTTAGCGGGATATAAATTTGAGGCCTAGTATTTAGGCGCTGGGTGACAGGTATGGGTTTAGTGACAGAATTAGACTTGGAAATACACAGTAGCGGGTGTGTGTGAAGTTATTCTGAATGACCCAATGTGCACCTTGAATATTATATACCCTTTTAGGGATAGATTTCAAATAGCTCTGATATAGCAGAAACCACTAAATTATGAAATTGCTAAATTGGGAATTGTATTTCAACCCAGAACAAGAAATGTGCTTGAACGGACACTAAATAACTCGCCCAGCTACAGCACTAGGGACAGATTTAGCGGGATATAAATTTGAGGCCTAGTATTTAGGCGCTGGGTGACAGGTATGGGTTTAGTGACAGAATTAGACTTGGAAATACACAGTAGCGGGTGTGTGTGAAGTTATTCTGAATGACCCAATGTGCACCTTGAATATTATATACCCTTTTAGGGATAGATTTCAAATAGCTCTGATATAGCAGAAACCACTAAATTATGAAATTGCTAAATTGGGAATTGTATTTCAACCCAGAACAAGAAATGTGCTTGAACGGACACTAAATAACTCGCCCAGCTACAGCACTAGGGACAGATTTAGCGGGATATAAATTTGAGGCCTAGTATTTAGGCGCTGGGTGACAGGTATGGGTTTAGTGACAGAATTAGACTTGGAAATACACAGTAGCGGGTGTGTGTGAAGTTATTCTGAATGACCCAATGTGCACCTTGAATATTATATACCCTTTTAGGGATAGATTTCAAATAGCTCTGATATAGCAGAAACCACTAAATTATGAAATTGCTAAATTGGGAATTGTATTTCAACCCAGAACAAGAAATGTGCTTGAACGGACACTAAATAACTCGCCCAGCTACAGCACTAGGGACAGATTTAGCGGGATATAAATTTGAGGCCTAGTATTTAGGCGCTGGGTGACAGGTATGGGTTTAGTGACAGAATTAGACTTGGAAATACACAGTAGCGGGTGTGTGTGAAGTTATTCTGAATGACCCAATGTGCACCTTGAATATTATATACCCTTTTAGGGATAGATTTCAAATAGCTCTGATATAGCAGAAACCACTAAATTATGAAATTGCTAAATTGGGAATTGTATTTCAACCCAGAACAAGAAATGTGCTTGAACGGACACTAAATAACTCGCCCAGCTACAGCACTAGGGACAGATTTAGCGGGATATAAATTTGAGGCCTAGTATTTAGGCGCTGGGTGACAGGTATGGGTTTAGTGACAGAATTAGACTTGGAAATACACAGTAGCGGGTGTGTGTGAAGTTATTCTGAATGACCCAATGTGCACCTTGAATATTATATACCCTTTTAGGGATAGATTTCAAATAGCTCTGATATAGCAGAAACCACTAAATTATGAAATTGCTAAATTGGGAATTGTATTTCAACCCAGAACAAGAAATGTGCTTGAACGGACACTAAATAACTCGCCCAGCTACAGCACTAGGGACAGATTTAGCGGGATATAAATTTGAGGCCTAGTATTTAGGCGCTGGGTGACAGGTATGGGTTTAGTGACAGAATTAGACTTGGAAATACACAGTAGCGGGTGTGTGTGAAGTTATTCTGAATGACCCAATGTGCACCTTGAATATTATATACCCTTTTAGGGATAGATTTCAAATAGCTCTGATATAGCAGAAACCACTAAATTATGAAATTGCTAAATTGGGAATTGTATTTCAACCCAGAACAAGAAATGTGCTTGAACGGACACTAAATAACTCGCCCAGCTACAGCACTAGGGACAGATTTAGCGGGATATAAATTTGAGGCCTAGTATTTAGGCGCTGGGTGACAGGTATGGGTTTAGTGACAGAATTAGACTTGGAAATACACAGTAGCGGGTGTGTGTGAAGTTATTCTGAATGACCCAATGTGCACCTTGAATATTATATACCCTTTTAGGGATAGATTTCAAATAGCTCTGATATAGCAGAAACCACTAAATTATGAAATTGCTAAATTGGGAATTGTATTTCAACCCAGAACAAGAAATGTGCTTGAACGGACACTAAATAACTCGCCCAGCTACAGCACTAGGGACAGATTTAGCGGGATATAAATTTGAGGCCTAGTATTTAGGCGCTGGGTGACAGGTATGGGTTTAGTGACAGAATTAGACTTGGAAATACACAGTAGCGGGTGTGTGTGAAGTTATTCTGAATGACCCAATGTGCACCTTGAATATTATATACCCTTTTAGGGATAGATTTCAAATAGCTCTGATATAGCAGAAACCACTAAATTATGAAATTGCTAAATTGGGAATTGTATTTCAACCCAGAACAAGAAATGTGCTTGAACGGACACTAAATAACTCGCCCAGCTACAGCACTAGGGACAGATTTAGCGGGATATAAATTTGAGGCCTAGTATTTAGGCGCTGGGTGACAGGTATGGGTTTAGTGACAGAATTAGACTTGGAAATACACAGTAGCGGGTGTGTGTGAAGTTATTCTGAATGACCCAATGTGCACCTTGAATATTATATACCCTTTTAGGGATAGATTTCAAATAGCTCTGATATAGCAGAAACCACTAAATTATGAAATTGCTAAATTGGGAATTGTATTTCAACCCAGAACAAGAAATGTGCTTGAACGGACACTAAATAACTCGCCCAGCTACAGCACTAGGGACAGATTTAGCGGGATATAAATTTGAGGCCTAGTATTTAGGCGCTGGGTGACAGGTATGGGTTTAGTGACAGAATTAGACTTGGAAATACACAGTAGCGGGTGTGTGTGAAGTTATTCTGAATGACCCAATGTGCACCTTGAATATTATATACCCTTTTAGGGATAGATTTCAAATAGCTCTGATATAGCAGAAACCACTAAATTATGAAATTGCTAAATTGGGAATTGTATTTCAACCCAGAACAAGAAATGTGCTTGAACGGACACTAAATAACTCGCCCAGCTACAGCACTAGGGACAGATTTAGCGGGATATAAATTTGAGGCCTAGTATTTAGGCGCTGGGTGACAGGTATGGGTTTAGTGACAGAATTAGACTTGGAAATACACAGTAGCGGGTGTGTGTGAAGTTATTCTGAATGACCCAATGTGCACCTTGAATATTATATACCCTTTTAGGGATAGATTTCAAATAGCTCTGATATAGCAGAAACCACTAAATTATGAAATTGCTAAATTGGGAATTGTATTTCAACCCAGAACAAGAAATGTGCTTGAACGGACACTAAATAACTCGCCCAGCTACAGCACTAGGGACAGATTTAGCGGGATATAAATTTGAGGCCTAGTATTTAGGCGCTGGGTGACAGGTATGGGTTTAGTGACAGAATTAGACTTGGAAATACACAGTAGCGGGTGTGTGTGAAGTTATTCTGAATGACCCAATGTGCACCTTGAATATTATATACCCTTTTAGGGATAGATTTCAAATAGCTCTGATATAGCAGAAACCACTAAATTATGAAATTGCTAAATTGGGAATTGTATTTCAACCCAGAACAAGAAATGTGCTTGAACGGACACTAAATAACTCGCCCAGCTACAGCACTAGGGACAGATTTAGCGGGATATAAATTTGAGGCCTAGTATTTAGGCGCTGGGTGACAGGTATGGGTTTAGTGACAGAATTAGACTTGGAAATACACAGTAGCGGGTGTGTGTGAAGTTATTCTGAATGACCCAATGTGCACCTTGAATATTATATACCCTTTTAGGGATAGATTTCAAATAGCTCTGATATAGCAGAAACCACTAAATTATGAAATTGCTAAATTGGGAATTGTATTTCAACCCAGAACAAGAAATGTGCTTGAACGGACACTAAATAACTCGCCCAGCTACAGCACTAGGGACAGATTTAGCGGGATATAAATTTGAGGCCTAGTATTTAGGCGCTGGGTGACAGGTATGGGTTTAGTGACAGAATTAGACTTGGAAATACACAGTAGCGGGTGTGTGTGAAGTTATTCTGAATGACCCAATGTGCACCTTGAATATTATATACCCTTTTAGGGATAGATTTCAAATAGCTCTGATATAGCAGAAACCACTAAATTATGAAATTGCTAAATTGGGAATTGTATTTCAACCCAGAACAAGAAATGTGCTTGAACGGACACTAAATAACTCGCCCAGCTACAGCACTAGGGACAGATTTAGCGGGATATAAATTTGAGGCCTAGTATTTAGGCGCTGGGTGACAGGTATGGGTTTAGTGACAGAATTAGACTTGGAAATACACAGTAGCGGGTGTGTGTGAAGTTATTCTGAATGACCCAATGTGCACCTTGAATATTATATACCCTTTTAGGGATAGATTTCAAATAGCTCTGATATAGCAGAAACCACTAAATTATGAAATTGCTAAATTGGGAATTGTATTTCAACCCAGAACAAGAAATGTGCTTGAACGGACACTAAATAACTCGCCCAGCTACAGCACTAGGGACAGATTTAGCGGGATATAAATTTGAGGCCTAGTATTTAGGCGCTGGGTGACAGGTATGGGTTTAGTGACAGAATTAGACTTGGAAATACACAGTAGCGGGTGTGTGTGAAGTTATTCTGAATGACCCAATGTGCACCTTGAATATTATATACCCTTTTAGGGATAGATTTCAAATAGCTCTGATATAGCAGAAACCACTAAATTATGAAATTGCTAAATTGGGAATTGTATTTCAACCCAGAACAAGAAATGTGCTTGAACGGACACTAAATAACTCGCCCAGCTACAGCACTAGGGACAGATTTAGCGGGATATAAATTTGAGGCCTAGTATTTAGGCGCTGGGTGACAGGTATGGGTTTAGTGACAGAATTAGACTTGGAAATACACAGTAGCGGGTGTGTGTGAAGTTATTCTGAATGACCCAATGTGCACCTTGAATATTATATACCCTTTTAGGGATAGATTTCAAATAGCTCTGATATAGCAGAAACCACTAAATTATGAAATTGCTAAATTGGGAATTGTATTTCAACCCAGAACAAGAAATGTGCTTGAACGGACACTAAATAACTCGCCCAGCTACAGCACTAGGGACAGATTTAGCGGGATATAAATTTGAGGCCTAGTATTTAGGCGCTGGGTGACAGGTATGGGTTTAGTGACAGAATTAGACTTGGAAATACACAGTAGCGGGTGTGTGTGAAGTTATTCTGAATGACCCAATGTGCACCTTGAATATTATATACCCTTTTAGGGATAGATTTCAAATAGCTCTGATATAGCAGAAACCACTAAATTATGAAATTGCTAAATTGGGAATTGTATTTCAACCCAGAACAAGAAATGTGCTTGAACGGACACTAAATAACTCGCCCAGCTACAGCACTAGGGACAGATTTAGCGGGATATAAATTTGAGGCCTAGTATTTAGGCGCTGGGTGACAGGTATGGGTTTAGTGACAGAATTAGACTTGGAAATACACAGTAGCGGGTGTGTGTGAAGTTATTCTGAATGACCCAATGTGCACCTTGAATATTATATACCCTTTTAGGGATAGATTTCAAATAGCTCTGATATAGCAGAAACCACTAAATTATGAAATTGCTAAATTGGGAATTGTATTTCAACCCAGAACAAGAAATGTGCTTGAACGGACACTAAATAACTCGCCCAGCTACAGCACTAGGGACAGATTTAGCGGGATATAAATTTGAGGCCTAGTATTTAGGCGCTGGGTGACAGGTATGGGTTTAGTGACAGAATTAGACTTGGAAATACACAGTAGCGGGTGTGTGTGAAGTTATTCTGAATGACCCAATGTGCACCTTGAATATTATATACCCTTTTAGGGATAGATTTCAAATAGCTCTGATATAGCAGAAACCACTAAATTATGAAATTGCTAAATTGGGAATTGTATTTCAACCCAGAACAAGAAATGTGCTTGAACGGACACTAAATAACTCGCCCAGCTACAGCACTAGGGACAGATTTAGCGGGATATAAATTTGAGGCCTAGTATTTAGGCGCTGGGTGACAGGTATGGGTTTAGTGACAGAATTAGACTTGGAAATACACAGTAGCGGGTGTGTGTGAAGTTATTCTGAATGACCCAATGTGCACCTTGAATATTATATACCCTTTTAGGGATAGATTTCAAATAGCTCTGATATAGCAGAAACCACTAAATTATGAAATTGCTAAATTGGGAATTGTATTTCAACCCAGAACAAGAAATGTGCTTGAACGGACACTAAATAACTCGCCCAGCTACAGCACTAGGGACAGATTTAGCGGGATATAAATTTGAGGCCTAGTATTTAGGCGCTGGGTGACAGGTATGGGTTTAGTGACAGAATTAGACTTGGAAATACACAGTAGCGGGTGTGTGTGAAGTTATTCTGAATGACCCAATGTGCACCTTGAATATTATATACCCTTTTAGGGATAGATTTCAAATAGCTCTGATATAGCAGAAACCACTAAATTATGAAATTGCTAAATTGGGAATTGTATTTCAACCCAGAACAAGAAATGTGCTTGAACGGACACTAAATAACTCGCCCAGCTACAGCACTAGGGACAGATTTAGCGGGATATAAATTTGAGGCCTAGTATTTAGGCGCTGGGTGACAGGTATGGGTTTAGTGACAGAATTAGACTTGGAAATACACAGTAGCGGGTGTGTGTGAAGTTATTCTGAATGACCCAATGTGCACCTTGAATATTATATACCCTTTTAGGGATAGATTTCAAATAGCTCTGATATAGCAGAAACCACTAAATTATGAAATTGCTAAATTGGGAATTGTATTTCAACCCAGAACAAGAAATGTGCTTGAACGGACACTAAATAACTCGCCCAGCTACAGCACTAGGGACAGATTTAGCGGGATATAAATTTGAGGCCTAGTATTTAGGCGCTGGGTGACAGGTATGGGTTTAGTGACAGAATTAGACTTGGAAATACACAGTAGCGGGTGTGTGTGAAGTTATTCTGAATGACCCAATGTGCACCTTGAATATTATATACCCTTTTAGGGATAGATTTCAAATAGCTCTGATATAGCAGAAACCACTAAATTATGAAATTGCTAAATTGGGAATTGTATTTCAACCCAGAACAAGAAATGTGCTTGAACGGACACTAAATAACTCGCCCAGCTACAGCACTAGGGACAGATTTAGCGGGATATAAATTTGAGGCCTAGTATTTAGGCGCTGGGTGACAGGTATGGGTTTAGTGACAGAATTAGACTTGGAAATACACAGTAGCGGGTGTGTGTGAAGTTATTCTGAATGACCCAATGTGCACCTTGAATATTATATACCCTTTTAGGGATAGATTTCAAATAGCTCTGATATAGCAGAAACCACTAAATTATGAAATTGCTAAATTGGGAATTGTATTTCAACCCAGAACAAGAAATGTGCTTGAACGGACACTAAATAACTCGCCCAGCTACAGCACTAGGGACAGATTTAGCGGGATATAAATTTGAGGCCTAGTATTTAGGCGCTGGGTGACAGGTATGGGTTTAGTGACAGAATTAGACTTGGAAATACACAGTAGCGGGTGTGTGTGAAGTTATTCTGAATGACCCAATGTGCACCTTGAATATTATATACCCTTTTAGGGATAGATTTCAAATAGCTCTGATATAGCAGAAACCACTAAATTATGAAATTGCTAAATTGGGAATTGTATTTCAACCCAGAACAAGAAATGTGCTTGAACGGACACTAAATAACTCGCCCAGCTACAGCACTAGGGACAGATTTAGCGGGATATAAATTTGAGGCCTAGTATTTAGGCGCTGGGTGACAGGTATGGGTTTAGTGACAGAATTAGACTTGGAAATACACAGTAGCGGGTGTGTGTGAAGTTATTCTGAATGACCCAATGTGCACCTTGAATATTATATACCCTTTTAGGGATAGATTTCAAATAGCTCTGATATAGCAGAAACCACTAAATTATGAAATTGCTAAATTGGGAATTGTATTTCAACCCAGAACAAGAAATGTGCTTGAACGGACACTAAATAACTCGCCCAGCTACAGCACTAGGGACAGATTTAGCGGGATATAAATTTGAGGCCTAGTATTTAGGCGCTGGGTGACAGGTATGGGTTTAGTGACAGAATTAGACTTGGAAATACACAGTAGCGGGTGTGTGTGAAGTTATTCTGAATGACCCAATGTGCACCTTGAATATTATATACCCTTTTAGGGATAGATTTCAAATAGCTCTGATATAGCAGAAACCACTAAATTATGAAATTGCTAAATTGGGAATTGTATTTCAACCCAGAACAAGAAATGTGCTTGAACGGACACTAAATAACTCGCCCAGCTACAGCACTAGGGACAGATTTAGCGGGATATAAATTTGAGGCCTAGTATTTAGGCGCTGGGTGACAGGTATGGGTTTAGTGACAGAATTAGACTTGGAAATACACAGTAGCGGGTGTGTGTGAAGTTATTCTGAATGACCCAATGTGCACCTTGAATATTATATACCCTTTTAGGGATAGATTTCAAATAGCTCTGATATAGCAGAAACCACTAAATTATGAAATTGCTAAATTGGGAATTGTATTTCAACCCAGAACAAGAAATGTGCTTGAACGGACACTAAATAACTCGCCCAGCTACAGCACTAGGGACAGATTTAGCGGGATATAAATTTGAGGCCTAGTATTTAGGCGCTGGGTGACAGGTATGGGTTTAGTGACAGAATTAGACTTGGAAATACACAGTAGCGGGTGTGTGTGAAGTTATTCTGAATGACCCAATGTGCACCTTGAATATTATATACCCTTTTAGGGATAGATTTCAAATAGCTCTGATATAGCAGAAACCACTAAATTATGAAATTGCTAAATTGGGAATTGTATTTCAACCCAGAACAAGAAATGTGCTTGAACGGACACTAAATAACTCGCCCAGCTACAGCACTAGGGACAGATTTAGCGGGATATAAATTTGAGGCCTAGTATTTAGGCGCTGGGTGACAGGTATGGGTTTAGTGACAGAATTAGACTTGGAAATACACAGTAGCGGGTGTGTGTGAAGTTATTCTGAATGACCCAATGTGCACCTTGAATATTATATACCCTTTTAGGGATAGATTTCAAATAGCTCTGATATAGCAGAAACCACTAAATTATGAAATTGCTAAATTGGGAATTGTATTTCAACCCAGAACAAGAAATGTGCTTGAACGGACACTAAATAACTCGCCCAGCTACAGCACTAGGGACAGATTTAGCGGGATATAAATTTGAGGCCTAGTATTTAGGCGCTGGGTGACAGGTATGGGTTTAGTGACAGAATTAGACTTGGAAATACACAGTAGCGGGTGTGTGTGAAGTTATTCTGAATGACCCAATGTGCACCTTGAATATTATATACCCTTTTAGGGATAGATTTCAAATAGCTCTGATATAGCAGAAACCACTAAATTATGAAATTGCTAAATTGGGAATTGTATTTCAACCCAGAACAAGAAATGTGCTTGAACGGACACTAAATAACTCGCCCAGCTACAGCACTAGGGACAGATTTAGCTGGATATAAATTTGAGGCCTAGTATTTAGGCGCTGGGTGACCGGTATGGATTTAGTGACAGAATTAGACTGGGATATGGCCAAAAAATAAACAGACTATTGCTGGTTAAATGCACTTGGTGTGACAGCTTCACCCTGATGTAGGCTTTAGCCAAAAAACAACCACACCATTGAGGGTTAAATGCACTTGGTGACAGGCGCAGCTTGCCCCTGATTTAGTATATGGCCAAAAAATGAACAGACTATTGCTGGTTAAATGCACTTGGTGTGACAGCTTCACCCTGATGTAGGCTTTAGCCAAAAAACAACCACACCATTGAGGGTTAAATGCACTTGGTGACAGGCGCAGCTTGCCCCTGATTTAGTATATGGCCAAAAAATGAACAGACTATTGCTGGTTAAATGCACTTGGTGTGACAGCTTCACCCTGATGTAGGCTTTAGCCAAAAAACAACCACACCATTGAGGGTTAAATGCACTTGGTGACAGGCGCAGCTTGCCCCTGATTTTGTATATGGCCAAAAAATGAACAGACTATTGCTGGTTAAATGCACTTGGTGTGACAGCTTCACCCTGATGTAGGCTTTAGCCAAAAAACAACCACACCATTGAGGGTTAAATGCACTTGGTCGCAGCTTGTGCTGGCGCACCACAAGACACAAAATGGCCGCCGATCACCCCAGAAAAATGTGACTGACAAACGGTCTGTGCAGCCTAAAAACAGTGAGCAATTGAGGATCAGCAGCTCAATGATCCACAGCTGCAGATCGATCAGTTAATCAAGTCCTTTGGAGGAGTTAATCTGCCTAATCTCGCCCTACTGTCGCAGCCGCAACCTCTCCCTACGCTAATCAGAGCAGAGTGACGGGCGGCGCTATGTGACTCCAGCTTAAATAGAGGCTGGGTCACATGGTGCTCTGGCCAATCACAGCCATGCCAATAGTAGGCATGGCTGTGATGGCCTCTTGGGGCAAGTAGTATGACGCTTGTTGATTGGCTGCTTTGCAGCCTTTCAAAAAGCGCCAAGAAAGCGTCACAAAAGCGCGAAGAAAGCGACGAACACCGAACCCGAACCCGGACTTTTACGAAAATGTCCGGGTTCGGGTCCGTGTCACGGACACCCCAAAATTCGGTACGAACCCGAACTATACAGTTCGAGTTCGCTCATCCCTAGTAGTCGTCTTTTGGCCACATCCCAAAGTGATGACGTCTTCATTGTGAACAATACCCAGTAAACTGATGATTAATGGCACACAACTCCAGGCACATTTAAGGGAGGTGAAAGGCACGTAAGTGTCATGTAAGACCATTCAAAACTGTTTACATCAGCGTGGTTTGCGAGCTACATGACCTCAAATGGAGTGGCCTGCACTTTTTCCAGAACTGACTCCCATTGAAAACATATTAGATTAGCGGAGTCGCCGTGTAGGCGCTCGTAACTCTGTACCCAGGAACCTCAATGACCTGAGGCCTGCTTTTCAAGAAGAGTCGGATGCCGTGCTTCAGCAGACAATAAGTTGACTTGTGAACAACATGAGACATCATTGTTAAGCTGTAATTTATGCTCAAGGCCACATGACAAGTTATTGAGACAGTGAAATTTTTTGTGGGGTCATACCCACCACTGTTGTTGGCAATTGTTTCAATAAATAGTTTGAGATGAAGAAATCAGCATTGCATGCTTCTACTTAAATGCCCTACTTTCATGACATATTATCACTGTAGAGTGAACTTTTTACGTTTTCCATAAATTTCACCTAAAATACAAATATCCCAAACTTTTTTTGTATTGGGGGAAAGGGGTGGTGATTTTAATTTTTATGTTTTAGATTTTTTTGGGGGGAAAAAAAGTTATAGTTCCAATAGGGAACTATGACAAGCAATCATTAGATGATGATGAATAAGAAACACCCATAGACTGTCATGTAATCGAAATATACTAAATAAGATAGCATCCATATAGATATCTACCTATACACCTAAATACAATTTTAAATGAATTTTTGATCATTGATCTACATTACTACTACTCATTGCTCAGCGGGTGCAAGATGCAAACAGGAAAGTTGGTGTAGCGATGCAAAAAAAAAAAAAAGACAAAAAAGACACTGCCAGAAATGAGCACAGATGGGAAAAAAGAGATCTGATGCGCCCAAAACGGGGCACAAATGCTGACCAGTTATGTATATATCAATGCCCACGGCAAGCATGCAGAACAATTGGTGCAGACAAAAAAAAGTGTCCACGAATATCTCGGCATCTGCTAAAAGTGTACAGGGGGCATGGGGAAAGAGGGATAGGTACAGGAACTGGGACTTAGGAGATAAGATCAGGGATCCTGGAACTGCTGCTAGTTTCCAGTTTGATAATGAACACTGCAGCAGATCCAAGGACAGCACAGTAGACGACAAGTCTTAGCAGGCCATGGCTCACAGCACAGAAGAGCGTACAACCTCTGCATGCCATTCCCAACTGAAATGATGGTGAGCCGAGAGGCTTTTACTATTCTGCATGCTCCTCTTATGCTGTGATTGGTTGGTATGACATACCAGTCATTACCAGCACTTATAGGAGACACCATATGGCCCCCACTTCTTTCGTAAACATGTATAGCACCAATCACGTCAGTTTTTAGCCACCTGCAATGAACAGCATTAAACCCCCTCTGGACCTTTAGCTAAGATAGCCTATTATTTGGGACAGCAGCCATCTTATCCCTGTCACTGTGCTATTTTATTTTTGCGGACATATGAATAAGGCACACATTATTGTGAAGGAATGTTTTATACTTCACGATAACTATAAAATGAATAAAATAACAATTTTGCCCATCTACATTTTGATTGTCTTAATAATCATGCATGATATATATTATTCATATACTGTATACTAACACCTCTATAAAAGGAACAGCGGGATCTTACATTTGATGCATAATTTTTTTTTTTAAGCTAACATAAATATGTGGTAAATTAATGTTCTAATAGTTATAGCTTATCTTCTGTTTTTTTGCATTTTTTTATTTTTATCATTCTTGCCATTGATTTTTATATTTAAATTCATTTCATATGAAATACATTGCTGCTGCTAAACCTTTCTTGTCTTTTTTATTTTCAATAATAACTTTGGCAGTCTCTCTATAGCCAAAATTATTTCTTTTCCGACTGCTTGTCAGTTGGGACAACCTTCTTGGAATGCGTATTGCTACTTCCCTTACCAACTCTCAACACTGCAAGCCTCTGTGGAGTTCCAATCTCCCATTCCCATTCCCCCACCCAATCAATTTCTTTCCAGTTTTCCATTTGGCAGCCTCTGTAAAAAATGTTATAATTCTCACACCCTTTTTCCCCCAGCTGAAAAAACAACCACACTGTACAACCAAATTCCCACTGATAGTCTCTAGTAAATCCAACAAGTTCTACTGATTTAATACCTCTATAGAATCTCATTGTGAACCATACGGTATTTACTAAGTGATCGGTGGTTCACAATGTATAGTCACATATCACAGGAATGTGCTAAATATATATATATATATATATATATATATATATATATGTGTGTATATGTTAAATTTACAGTTCCTAATTCATTTCATAAGTATTTAATTTTAATGTAGCGTAGTAATTTTGTATACATATGAGGAATTCTACGATGCAAGTGCACTATATCACACTTAAACAGCTGTTGACTTTTATGTGTTAGTTTAATGTATTTTAGTAATTGTATATATATATATGTATATATATATATATATATATATATATATACACACACATATATATATATATATATATATTTGAGTGGTCTGTTGAGAAGATGTATAAAGAATTCTATGATGCAAGTGCGCTATGTCTCACTTAAACAGCTGTTGGACTTTTATGTGTTGGATGCTTTTTTAACTAAATTTTTTTCTAACTCATATAAATGTTTTTATGAACCTTGAGGAACTTGGAGATGGTACCATCTACATATTTAATATTTTTTTAAACTGTTGACCTCAAATTATTTAACACTTGTAGGTTGTTTTTTTTCTTCCTAAAAATTTCAACTAGCTTTTCTTTTCCAGAGGCACATGAGTAGTTTTTTGTAAAATAAAATAAATATGTAAGATGGTGTTTTTAGAGAATGAGCATTTACACTATAAAGTGCATTAGTGATGACTATTTTTTCAAGAATTATTATTATACATAAGAAAATGATAAATGAACACGTTCCAATTGCAACTTAGCCACTTAACTGTTTTCCCCGACTTCAGATGGGGCTGTGGGAAAAGTACTTAACTATTCTGCCCAAGCCCAGCTTGGGCAGAAGGTAAAAGGGGAGCTGCTTTGGCAGCTCATATCTCCTGATTGGTAGCAGCTAGAGACATGGGCCTAGTCTTGTTTGAAAGCTGGCATTCATACAAACTGAAATTGAGTCGTGATAAACAGTGGTATAATCTTCTTTTACTTTCACTTGTAGCTGTGTTCACTGCATCCCAGTAACAGTGATATCTTCCCATGCCCTGATGATAATGCTGTTATTTTGATGGTACTTAAAAGCTTGAAATGCTTTCCATATGTCTAGCTGCTATCAAACCAGAGATATGAGCAGCTTAGGCAGTGGTAACCCTCTCGTTAAGGCTGGAGGAGGAGGGGAGGCAGTTTGGGAGCTGACAGCCTGCAGGAGGAGAGAAAAAAATATATAAATATAGAAATTTGTCATTATCATCATTATTAATATCATTGTAGTCACTCATCTAATAAATGCAACAAAGGAGAGAAAAGAAAAAAGAATGCGGCACTCACCAAAAAATACTCTTTGCAGCTTTATTCACATAAAAAGGTCAGCGTCATGTGCTGTGTTTTGCCCGCATGACGCTGACCTTTTTATGTGAAAAAAGCTGCAAAGAGTATTTTTGGGTGAGTGCCGCATTCTTTTTTCTTTTCTCTCCTTTGTTGCAAATACTACTTGTTTTTTTATGCTGAGCACCACCACTACTCACATTCGATCAGTGCAGCGCCAAATTAAATCCCACACCTACAGCAGTGCCAACAGAATTCTCTACATATTACTACTCATCTAATAAAGTATTGTTTTTTATACCGCACAGTGAACGCCGTAAATAAATTCCACGAAATAGTGTTAAAATAGATTTTTTTTATCTTTCCGCTTAAAAATAAAATAATAAAAGTTATTTAATACAGTATATATACACCAAAATTGGTTCATAAAGAAACCTAAAACCTATCCAGCAAAATAGAAAAAAATTTAGAAGAAAAATTTTAAAAGTTATGACTGATGGAAAATGTTACCGGTCCTTAAGGCTAACATTTATTTCACTAAAGAGTTAAAAATGCAATTTTGTGCCAACAAGATTTACCTTAGGCACATTAAAAGTGACATTTTTTTGGAGGGTTTTTCTGATTTTAATGTAACTCTAGGTTAAAGTAAATTCAGTTGAAAGTGCTAAGGCAGATGCAAAAATCTTTCTCAATCTTTATCTCATCTTTTCTTGAAGCAGGAGATGAGTAACTCCGTAGGAATGACTACTAGTAGTGGCAGTAGTAGCTGCAGTATCAGCAGTACATTTTGGAACCTGATAGACAAAGCAGGGGATGTGCTGCTATGCAGAGGTAGTACAGTACAGTGTGGAACATGATGGGCAGGCAGACAATGTCAGATGCATCACTGGAATGGTGATAAAAAAAAGTTATTGTCATCAATGGTAGATCTATTCACTGGCCTCAAGTGGAGCTGTGCGAAAATCTCCAAGAAACATGCAAGCAACCAAGCATGCAACTTAACATGCTCACCGCAATGCCTAAGGAATAATAATTCAGTTTCCACTGTGCACAATGATTGGTAATGGCTAGTGTTGTCATCATAATCATCTGTTCCTGTGAATACTCCATTTCCCCTTGTGCCACCAACTCTTCCTTATCCGAGAATTTGCTTTAATATAAATATAAGAGAGATGACATCATTGATGCCACTGTTGTAACTCTGGTGACTGGTGAATATTCTCAGTACAGCATTAACCCTTTCATGGCGAACATAGCCAGTGGGTCTCTGCAGAGACCCGCAGCTAATGACCGTGAACGGCTATAATGCTGATCACAGTCATTAAAGGGGTTATCCGAGTTATGTTTTTGTTCTTTCTATGTTCCTAACTAAGCAAATGCAACAGCTTTCCAATTAACTCACTTTATTTCCAGTGGCTGGTTTCTCAGATTTCACTGAGGGTCATATGACCTGTGATGTCAGCTTCTCTCCCTGCTCTGATAAAGGTCATTTACAAGCCTGTAAACGAGACGTCACTGTGCTGGCCACACCCCCCCTTCACTGCCGTTTACTCTCTGCTAGGATTCTTAACCCCTTCAGCTGCACAGCTCTGCAGGCAGTGATCGAGGAGACAATGCTGGGCACTGGAGCTGACATACTAGAGAAAGCATTGCACAAGAAGGTAGGGGGAAGATCCTATGTGTATTAGCAGTGTCATTATACAAGTGGGACTTGTAGCTCTACACTTACAAGTTGCTGTTGATTCTCCCAGCACTCAGGGCAGCTCTTGTATCCACTCCCTTAGCAGTGTCATTATACAGCTTGGACTTGTAGTCCTACACATACAACATGCTGCTGAGTCTCCCAGCAGACAGACATGTCACTCAGGGCAGCTCTTGTATCCACTCCCTTAGCAGTGCAGGGGGGGGGGGGGGGGCAGAGATTGTTTTTATTGCATGTAAACAAAGGGCCAGAAAAGAACCAGGAAAATGCGGAAATATATATATTATTTTTGCATAAAACTTGCTTGGCTCGGTTATATATCAGATTTTCAGTGCTATATTAATCTTTTTCATAACTCGGACAACCCCTTTAAAGCCTTTAGATGCAGTGATCAAGTGTGTTCACGGCATCTAAAGGGTGAAAAACACAGAAGCTCGCACTTCTTGGCTTCTTACCAACATCCTCTGCGGCCAATGAATATGTCGGTAATTGATTTCAATACACTGGGTCTCTCTAAAGAGACCCAGGGAATTGAAGCTGCAATTATTATCTTGGCCAGCAGGTGTCAGGCCAACATAAGAAATTAGCAATTCTGTACCAAAATGGATATATAATAAATATATCAGTACAGAATAAAAATACAGCGTTTTGTAGCCTCAAGTAAAAGTAAAAAAAACACATAAAAAATATGTAATTTTTTTTTAAATATACAATTTTAAATCATCCCCCTTTCTGTATAATAAAACAATAACAATATATACATAAATAACATATAGGAGATCTTCGAATCTACGGGATAAACTTGTCAAAACTGAAATGACATCCAGAGGTCCTAGCCAAACATACATAGGCACTAGAAGGAAAGGTAGCTTACCGTGCCTTAACTGTGTGAATTGCAGGTACATGCTTAAAGGTAATGGATTTGTTCACCCTACTCGACACACAACACATGACATTCGCCATTTTCTAACATGCGATAGTCCGTTTGTAATATATCTACTCTATTGTCCATGTGACCTACTATACGTGGGAGAAACTTGACTTGAAGACCTGTTTGAATCACCATAGGTACACTATTCGACAAAAGAAATTGGATTCACCTGTATCCAAACATTTTACTGAGGCTGGGCACAGAGAGAAGGACCTAAAATTTAGGATAATTGACCATATTTCTCCACTTATTAGAGGTGTCAATAGAGAGGAAACTTTGAAACGCAGGGAATTGGTATGGATATATCGCCTTCATACTTTAAAACCCCATGGGCTAAATACTGAATTCAGATGGAGATTGTTTGAAAGACAGGGGTGGTCCTTGTTTTTCACTGGTCTCTGGGATGCTGTTCCTCTAGCCTGCTTGTGTATGTGAAGGTACAATAGTGTCAATATGATATTGTGCTTCTAATATAAACATGAAATATGTTTTTGTTTCTTTGTTTCTTTTCAGATGGGCATACTTTGTCATATTTATTTAGCGTGCCTGAGTAGGTTCTTGGTGTGCGGATGGTGTGGCTATTTCGAATCAGTCACTTTTGACTGATTGTGCATCAGTGGATTTGTGTGTTTGCTATCAAGTTATACATTTTTTTTGCCACATGTTTTTACAATATTGGACCTCTAGTGACTTGGCAATTGAGACCGGTTTTTATGTGGACAGTGCTGATGTTTTCCACTAGGGATGGGACACTAAAGTGTCTTGTCACCTGTGGACACAGTTGCATTAGATCGAGTGTCCGGAGCTGGATGGTCTGTCTTTAGCTACGCCTGTACCACTAACTAGTACGGTCTCCTTCAGGTCTGTTTGGTCCTAAATAAGTCAACTCTGTATCCCAAGGGAGGACATATGTGTTGTTGCTTAACGTATTGTGCCGCTCTACACAGACATGGGGGGCGACGTTCTACTTGTACTGGCCCCCTGTACAGGGAGCCCCGTATAGCCTTTAATGCACCGCATGTTACATCCTGTTTCCAATGTACACATTGTATACAAGCGATTCCACTGATTATAATGTTTGCAGCGCCTGTATGGCATAAACACTTTGGTCACCTTGGTGACTAGCACACCTCTGTCTCTGATTGGTGGGGCCATAGTCACGTGGCTTGTCCTCTCCCTCTGATGCAGGGAGCGTCCTCTTGCTGGCGCGTCCTCTGTCATGTGGGCGCTGCTGGGGGTGGAGCTACAGCTTCCGTGGGAGTGGATTGATCCAATTGATCCTATTGTGGCAGTGGCTACAGGGGAACGCCGATTCCATGCGGATACATCGATCCTCTAACGGTACGCTGATTTGTTATTGCTCTATATTGAATATAGGTCAGCTGCGTTTGTTCAGCTGAGCCTATCCTCTTTTTAACCCTTCACTTACCTGATGCACAAGCACTTTATATGTTTATATTTATATCAACATGAAATATGTATTTTAATTACATTTGTAATTATGGAAATACTGTATGTATACATTGTAATCATGCACTTTCACATTGTCTGTTATGATTGATTGTATTATTATTAATTGCGAACACTGAGACTTTGAATGGTTAAATGACACATCTTTATCACATGACTGTATCCGGGTATTTATACCCATGTGTGATACTATTGTAATTGCTTGACAAAGGCCCCAGTGTGTGGGCTGAAACATTGCCTGGGAATAAACGGGTCATCACCCTTTACCACATTTGGAGTGCTGCCTGTTCTTTGGATACACTATACTGGAGGAAAGGTTGTTCATTTTTTCTAAGGATTTTGCACCCTTACTACTTTTTGTACACTGTGCTGCTGTTGCTATCTGGTTTTTGTACATAAATAACAAAAAAATATAAACATTATGGGCAATACCACATCCAAAATCGCCCATACTATTAAAATGTAAAATTACAAACCGGATTCCCAAAAAGTTGGGACACTATACAAATCGTGAATAAAAACTGAATGCAATGATGTGGAGGTGCCAACTTCTAATATTTTATTCAGAATAGAACATAAATCACGGAACAAAAGTTTAAACTGAGAAAATGGACCATTTTAAGGGAAAAATATGTTGAATCAGAATTTCAT
Organism: Bufo gargarizans; assembly: GCF_014858855.1. Lineage (NCBI taxonomy): Eukaryota > Metazoa > Chordata > Amphibia > Anura > Bufonidae > Bufo > Bufo gargarizans. The sequence goes on along the minus strand of NC_058084.1, from coordinate 175,128,939 downwards.
GGTGTCAACAAATCCCCAAAAAGTTGGGACAAGGCCATTTTCACCACTGTGTGGCATCTTCCCTTCTTCTTACAACACTCAACAGACGTCTGGGGACCGAGGAGACCAGTTTCTCAAGTTTAGAAATAGGAATGCTCTCCCATTCTTGTCTAATACAGGCCTCTAACTGTTCAATCGTCTTGGGCCTTCTTTGTTGCACCTTCCTCTTTATGATGTGCCAAATGTTCTCTATAGGTGAAAGATCTGGACTGCAGACTGGCCATTTCAGTACCCGGATCCTTCTCCTACGCAGCCATGATGTTGTGATTGATGCAGAATGTGGTCTGGCATTATCTTGTTGAAAAATGCAGGGTCTTCCCTGAAAGAGATGACGTCTGGATGGGAGCATATGTTGTTCTAGAACCTGAATAAATTTTTTTGCATTGATGGTGCCTTTCCAGACATGCAAGCTGCCCATGCCACACGCACTCATGCAACCCCATACCATCAGAGATGCAGGCTTCTGAACTGAGCGTTGATAACAACTTGGGTTGCCCTTGTCCTCTTTGGTCCGGATGACATGGCGTCCCAGATTTCCAAAAAGAACTTCGAATCGTGACTCGTCTGACCACAGAACAGTCCATTTTGCCACACTCCATTTTAAATGATCCCTGGCCCAGTGAAAACGCCTGAGCTTGTGGATCTTGCTTAGAAATGGCTTCTTCTTTGCACTGTAAAGTTTCAGCTGGCAACGGCGGATGGCGCGGTGGATTGTGTTCACTGACAATGGTTTCTGGAAGTATTCCTGAGCCCATTCTGTGATTTCCTTTACAGTAGCATTCCTGTTTGTGGTGCAGTGTCATTTAAGGGCCCAGAGATCACGGGCATCCAGTATGGTTTTACGGCCTTGACCCTTACGCACAGAGATTGTTCCAGATTCTCTGAATCTTCGGATGATGTTATGCACAGTTGATGATGATAGATGCAAAGTCTTTGCAATTTTTCGCTGGGTAACACCTTTCTAATATTGCTTCACTATCTTTCTGCGCAACATTGTGGGAATTGGTGATCCTCTACCCATCTTGGCTTCTGAGAGACACTGCCACTCTGAAAAGCTCTTTTTATACCCAATCATGTTGCCAATTGACCTAATTAGTGTTAATTGGTCTTCCAGCTCTTTGTTATGCTCAAATTTACTTTTTCCAGCCTCTTATTGCTACTTGTCCCAACTTTTTGGGGATTTGTTGACACCGTGAAAATTTGAATCAACGTATTTTTCCTTTAAAATGATACATTTACTCGGATTAAACGATTGATCTGTCATCTACGTTCTATTACAAATAAAATATTGACATTTGCCATCTCCACATCATTGCATTCAGTTTTTATTCACAATTTGTTTAGTGTCCCAACTTTTTTGGAATCCGGTTTGTATTTTTCCAATACTGCAAATGACATAAAAGAAAAAAGGGTCGAAATGGTAGATTTTACATTTCTTCTCTTATAAAATGTGATCAAAAAGTCACAAATACTTTTGGTATCAATAAAAGCGACAGATCATCCTGCATAAAATAAGTCCACACACAGCTCAGTAGATATAACTATAAAAAAGTTACGGGGGTCAGCTGGTACCACACCGACTTCAGATTCCTAGTTTTAAATGGTAAAAGATGCAGAAATGAATATCAAATTCATTTACTGAAGTCTCCCGCGACTTTGGGTGAAATTAAGTTTGGCTCCACAAAGCCAATACATTTTACCCTAAGTTCACACCTGAGCGTTTTACAGCGCGTTCAAACGCGCTGTAAAACGCTCAACACATGAAAACCAATGCTTCCCTATGGGAATGGTTCTCACCTGGGCGATTTACAGCGCGTACGATCGCGCTGTAAAACGCCCGACGCATAATCAAGTACTTGAGCTTCTTTGGGGCGTTTTGACGCGCGTTTGTGGCCATAGGACACTGCAGTCAATCACACAAACGCGCGTCAAACGCGCGTTTACTATTACAAAAAACGCGCATAAAAACGCGCGACAAAAACGCGCGTAAAACGCGCGTTTGAGAAACGCTCAGGTGTGAAAGCAGGGTTAATGATGTACAAAGATAGCATTAAAATCGAAGTGTTTGACCGAATCAACTTCAGATCGATGATCACAAATTCAGAGGGTTTATGTAGAAAACAAAAGACATCACAATTGAAACACTAAGAGTGAGGGCCCTGCTCACAAGCGCTTACAATCTATCAGGAGCAGGAAGCATGGTACTGTACATTACACAGCCCGGCCTTCAAGGTACACATGCCATCAGCAATCCTCCAGCACCACCCAAGTCTTCCTCCAGCACCAGAGCACTGCCTGTTGTCTTCCTTTAGCTCATGGGGCACCTTCACTAGCAGCTAGGTCTAGAAGCATCACAGTGTATAAGTCGGAATGTAACCCAACACCGCCCTGCAATTTATATTGGCGGCAAGTGTACATCATATGCTGCGATGTGCTGCATACAGCAGCATGCGATGTACACTTGTCAGCAATGTAAACTTCAATGCGGTGTCGGGCTACATTTGGACAATAAGATGCACTGAGATTTTCCCCCCACTTTTGGAGGATAAAGGTGCATCTTATAGTCCCAAAAATATACAGTGTTTTTACAGAGAAATGATTCAGCAAAACTTTATTCATTTAAAGTTTTTTTCCCAATCCATTTTTCACGCAAGCCCCATTCACTTCTTTGGAACCAGAGCTGCATGAAAAAAACGTAGAATATAGCACATGCCGTGATTTTATCCTGAAAGCAGAAATGATGCATGAAAAAATCTTTAAAATTAATGGGTCAGAATTCAGTCCAGATGCTTGCTTCTAGCACCACACCCTGACGGAAAACTCGCTCGTGTGAAAGAGGCTTAAAGCAGACAACTCCATTCTATTGGGCCACTGCAGCTGAACTACCATTCAAGTGACCAGCCATGGTCATTACACAGAGAATGGAGCTGTGCCTCTAGCCTTATTCTTTGTGTCAGGTTTCGGCATGTGGATGCCATGATCAACTGGGATTTCCCTGTTGCTTCATATTCACCTAGTTACTAACTTTGTTTGGACAGATGCTATGGAATAGTCTTTCATCTCAATGTGGGTTTCGTTATCGTCAAGCTTGACATAATTAATTAGGGTGGGGAAGCTGATTACTGACTTTATTTAATTCTGGTTGCCGGGTATGCGCATTTCCTTCCAGAAATGTTTGCACCTTGTTCTGTATTCTATTCTAAGATTTGTAGCCCCACAATTGTATCTTGTTCTAGTGTACTGTTTTCTATGTATTCAGGGGTTTGTAGTTCCATGCCTCTTTCCTACGGCTCATGCACACGACCGTTGTTGTTTTGCGGACAGTTTTTCACGTATCTGTTATTCTGTATCTGAGTTTTTTTTTTTGCCTTCTGATTAAAGTCCTCTTCTGTTCCGTTATTGCACAAAACATATCCGTATGGTTTCCGTATTTGATCCGTTTTTTGCGGATCGGAAATGGAAACAGTAACTTATTAATCACCAAACACATGAGCAATATGGGCTGGGCATAGCATTTCTACAGTATGGATCCGCAAAATACGGATGACATACGGATGTGCTCCATGTGCGTTCCACATGGGTTTATTTTAGTACCTTGTTTTCTACCAGGGTTGACTTTTGCTTCATATATGTTGTTTTTGCAACCTTGCGGTTGTTATGCAATTCAGACTTTTGCTATAAGTCCTGGGTGTATCTGAAAACCAAGAGAAACAGTTAGTGATGGAAGGTGTGACAGTAAGGCCTCTTGCATATGGCCGTGTATCCCCTGTGGCCACATTGCGGCCCACATACGACGGGTCTGCAATAAACGGGGCAACGGCCGTGTGCATTCTGCATCACTGATGCGGACCTATTCACTTGAATGGGTCCGCAAATCCGGAGATGCGGAGCGGAAGCACAGAACGGAACCCTACGGAAGCACTACGGAGTGCTTCCGTGGGGTTCCGTTCCATGCTTCCGTTCCGCAAAAAGATATGCATTTTAGTATCTTTTTGCGGAAAGGATGGATCGCGGCAGCACCACGGTTGGTGCCCGTGCATTGCGGACCGCAGCACGGTCATGTGCAGCACACATTCGTGTGCAAGAGGCCTTATACTTGACATCTAGTCTTCTTGTTTTGTGGGCAACCAGCGTTGCTTGCGTGTGCTGAACATTTTGTATGCAATTGTGCTGCGTTATTCCTTTTTTTTCTGCGTGAGTGGCATGAGAATTGCATTCGTTTTTAACTCGCATGAAAAAAAAACTGATCCATCCTCTAGATTCACCTGTTACTGCAAACAAGTATAAATAACCACAGCATGCATTGGTTTTTTGGACACCTCCATTATTTTGTGGAGATTTGATTGTTTGGCTGGTTTAGGCATGCCGCTGTAAGATGCTGTGGTAGCCATGCTGGTTCAGTATGCCTTCAATTTTTAATAAATCCCCAATTTCAGTGTCACCAGCAAAGCACCCCCACACCATCACACCTCCTCCTCCATGCTTCACGGTGGGAACCAGGCATGTAGAGTCCATCCGTTCACCTTTTCTGCGTCGCACAAAGACTCGGTGGTTGGAACCAAAGATCTCAAATTTTGACTCACTGTGTATCCACCTGACTTCTCCACAACGCAACTGATGGTCCCAACCCCATTTATAAGGCAAGAAATTCCACTTATTAAACCTGACAGGGCACACCTGTGAAGTGAAAACCATTTCAGGTGACTACCTCTTGAAGCTCTTTAAGAGAATGCCAAGAGTGTGCAAAGCAGTAATCAAAGCAAAAGGTGGCTACTTTGAAGAACCTAGAATATGACATTTTTTCAGTTGTTTCACACTTTTTTGTTATGTATATAATTCAACATGTGTTAATTCATAGTTTTGATGTCTTCAGTGTGAATCTACAATTTTCATAGTCATGAAAATAAAGAAAACTCCTCGAATGAGAAGGTGTGTCCAAACTTTTGGTCTGTACTGTATATATATATATATATATATATATATACAGACGTGGACAAAATTGTTGGTACCCTTTGGTCAATGAAAGAAAAAGTCACAATGGTCACAGAAATAACTTTAATCTGACAAAAGTAATAATAAATTAAAATTCTATAAATGTTAACCAATGAAAGTCAGACATTGTTTTTCAACCATGCTTCAACAGAATTATGTAAAAAAATAAACTCATGAAACAGGCATGGACAAAAATGATGGTACCCCTAACTTAATATTTTGTTGCGCAACCTTTTGAGGCAATCACTGCAATCAAACGCTTCCTGTAACTGTCAATGAGACATCTGCACCTCTCAGCAGGTATTTTGGCCCACTCCTCATGAGCAAACTGCTCCAGTTGTGTCCGGTTTGAAGGGTGCCTTTTCCAGACTGCATGTTTCAGCTCCTTCCAAAGATGCTCAATAGGATTGAGGTCAGGGCTCATAGAAGGCCACTTTAGAATAGTCCAATTTTTTCCTCTTAGCCATTCTTGGGTGTTTTTAGCGGTGTGTTTTGGGTCATTGTCCTGTTGCAAGACCCATGACCTGCGACTGAGACCAAGCTTTCTGACACTGGCTAGTACATTTCTCTCTAGAATTCCTTGATAGTCTTGAGATTTCATTGTACCCTGCACAGATTCAAGACACCCTGTGCCAGACGCAGCAAAGCAGCCCCAGAACATAACAGAGCCTCCTCCATGTTTCACAGTAGGGACAGTGTTCTTTTCTTGATATGCTTCATTTTTTCGTCTGTGAACATACAGCTGATGTGCCTTGGCAAAAACTTCGATTTTTGTCTCATCTGTCCACAGGACATTCTCCCAGAAGCTTTGTGGCTTGTCAACATGTAGTTTGGCATATTCCAGTCTTGCTTTTTTATGATTCGTTTTCAACAATGGTGTCCTCCTTGGTCGTCTCCCATGTAGTCCACTTTGGCTCAAACAACGACGGATGGTGCGATCTGACACTGATGTTCCTTGAGCATGAAGTTCACCTTGAATCTCTTTAGAAGTCTTTCTAGGCTCTTTTGTTACCATTCGGATTATCCGTCTCTTAGATTTGTCATCAATTTTCCTCCTGCGGCCACGTCCAGGGAGGTTGGCTACAGTCCCATGGATCTTAAACTTATGAATAATATGTGCAACTGTACTCACAGGAACATCTAGTTGCTTGGAGATGGTCTTATAGCCTTTACCTTTAACATGCTTGTCTATAATTTTCTTTCTGATCTCTTGAGACAGCTCTTTCCTTTGCTTCCTCTGGTCCATGTCGAGTGTGGTACACACCATATCACCAAACAACACAGTGATTACCTGGAGCCATATATATAGGCCCAATGGCTGATTACAAGGTTGTAGACACCTGTGATGCTAATTAGTGGACACACCTTGAATTAACATGTCCCTTTGGTCACATTATGTTCTGTGTTTTCTAGGGGTACCATCATTTTTGTCCATGCCTGTTTCATGAGTTTATTTTTTTACATAATTCTGTTGAAGCATGGTTGAAAAACAATGTCTGACTTTCATTGGTTAACATTTATAGAATTTTAATTTATTATTACTTTTGTCAGATTAAAGTTATTTCTGTGACCATTGTGACTTTTTCTTTCATTGACCAAAGGGTACCAACAATTTTGTCCACGTCTGTATACAGTGAATATAAAAAGCCTACACACCCCTGTTAAAATGTCAGGTTTCTGTGATACAAAAAAATTAGACAAAGATAAATAATTTCAGAACTTTTTCCACCTTTAATGTGACCTATAAACTGTACAACTCAATTGAAAAACAAACTGAAATCTTTTAGGTAGAGGGAAGAAAAAATATAAAAATAAAATATTATGGTTAAACTAATACTTTGTTTAAGCACCTTTTGATTTTATTACAGCACTCAGTCTTTTTGGGTATGAGTCTATCAGCATGGCACATTTTGACCTGACAAGATTTGCCCACTCTTCTTTGCAAAAACACAAAAAAAAGACATTACTGATGGCTGCATATTAACATAAAAAAATAAAAATGAAAGGATCATTAAAGGGAAAAATATATGCAGCACACCAGACCTGCAGGGTATTGCGATAGTGAGGTCACGGTTATGGGCAATCGAGGGTTACTCACTTTTTAGAGGGGAACCCTGGGCAGGAATGCGGCAGTGAAGGAGAGGTAGACACTAGTTCCTCTGGGGCACACTCTGTAAATAGGGACCAGGCCTGATGGTGGATGAGGTGCCCTGGATGTTGCAGGTATTTTGAGTGCCTGAGGCAAAGTCCCTTTAAGAATCGTGACGCCAGTGCCTGTAACGGTGGCACACCGATTTGTAGGAGTAGTAATAGAGTACACAGATGGTAAACCAAACGTTGCTTTACTTTGGAAGAACAGTCAAACTTTGTACAGACAGTTACAGTTGATAATGATGCAGTCCCTTATAGCACAAATGCACAGCAGTTTCACTTCATAATATGGCAGGTATAAATCTTGCAAGATACTTGGAGGGCAAACAGTTAATGCTTCCTCCAGTATTGACCCTTGCTTTATATTTAAGAACCTCTGCCTCTCAGCTTACTTCTCTGAGCTGGGTGTCCTGTATCTGCTGGGTTGCTGCAGGTTTCTCCCAGGAGGACCATTCCTACAACTGGGGTTACTTCATCTGTGCTAGCTGGGTTTACTGGTCTCCAGGCAGGCTGTACTCCTTCTCTAGCCTCCTGGTGCAACTAGAAACCAGGACTATCTAGCTGCATGTCAGGAGGAGGCCCTCAGCATATCTCGGGCTGGTTCCTTCTCACTTCTGTCTCCACAGACTCCTGACTATGACCTAACCCCTCCCTGTCTGGGCCTGGACATTTATACTAGGGGCTCCCTATCTCCCTCTAGTGTCTAGGATGTCAGACTACACCCAAATAGGCCTGCTATGGATGTAACAGGGGAACCATACAAATGCAAAAACACACAGAAAATACATTAAATGCATAGTTAAATATAACATCACTGTCTCTTGTGAGCAGAAGTAACACGTGACCCAATTGACCCTTGTGTAGTGCCCACCCCTACCTAGTGGGACACTACATATAGAGTAATATTCTATTTACGTTACATACTATATTGTAAAATACTATAGCATTATTAACACATTATGAACATACTTACTGTTGCAAATCCATGATGCCATATAGGAACATTAGCTGCTCCTTAAACATATAGGTGTGTTTTTTCGGGAGCCCAGAACCACTTCGGATGTGCATCATTTCCTTGGGGAACTGGTCAAGGCAGCTCCGCCATTTATTTTTAACCTCATTAACTAAAATGTACATAAAAATAAACAACAGGATAATGTTAAAATTATCCGTACTGTTTGACTTGTGCTAGGCTACATATTACACTGTATGACATGTGCTAGGCTACATACTACACTGTATGACATGTGCTAGGCTACATACTACAGTGTATGACGTGTCACCAAATAAACGCGAGCCAATAAAAACGCGGATTTTGAGCCAATACTCACATACAGGTGAAACTCCAAAAATTAGAATATTGTGCAATAGTTCATTTATTTACATAATGCAACTTAAAAGGTGAAACTAATATATGAGATAAACTCATTACATGCAAAGCGAGATATTTCAAGCCAAAATTAGAATATTTTGAAAAGATTCAATATTTTAAGCTCAAAGTGTCACACTCTAGTCAGCTAATAATTCATATACCCTGAGAAAAGGGTTCATCAGCCTTTAAATTGTCTCTCAGTCTGGTTCAGTAGGAATCACAATCATGGGAAAGACTGCTGACCTGACAGTTGTGCAGAAAACCATCATTGACACCCTCCATAAGGAGGGAAAGCCTCAAAAGGTAATTGCTAAAGAAGTTGGATGTTCCCAAAGTGCTGTATCAAAGCACATTAATAGAAAGTTATGTGGAAGGGACAACGTGGAAGAAAAAGGTGCACAAGCAACAGGGATGACCGCAGCCTGGAGAGGATTGTCAGGAAAAGGCAATTCAAAAGTGTTGGGGACTTTCACAAGGAGTGGACTGAGGCTGGATTTAGTGCATCAAGAGCACCACACACATACAGATCCTGGACATGGGCTTCAAATGTCGTATTCCTCTTGTCAAGCCTCTCCTTAACAACAAACAACGTAGGAAGAGTCTTACCTAGGCTAAAGAAAAAAAAACTGGTCAATTGCTCAGTGGTCCAAAGTCCTCTTTTCTGATGAGAGCAACTTTTGCATCTCATTTGGAAACCAAGGATCCAGAGTCTGGAGGAAGAATGGAGAGGTACACAATGCAAGATGCTTGAAGTCCAGTGTGAAGTTTCCACAGTCTGTGTTGATTTGGGGAGCCATGTCATCTGCTGCTGTTGGTCCACTGTGCTTCATTAAGTCCAGAGTGAACGCAGCCGTCTACCAGGAGATTTTGGAGCACTTCATGCAACGTTCCGCAGATGAGCTTTATGGAGATTGTGACTTCATTTTCCAGCACACTGCCAAAAGTATCAAAATCCTAGTTCAATGACCATGGGATTACTGTGCTTGATTGGCCAGCAAACTCGCCTGACCTGAACCCCATAGAGAACCTCAGCCGTGTTAGCCCCCCCATATCAAAATTTTTTAACAAAATATGTGCAGTTGGTTAGATCTTTGTTAGATCAGGTTAGATCAATTGTTGTTTGCGTTAGATCTCATACAAAAGTAGAGATATTAACAGTTATTTGCAGGGGGGGCTAACCCGTCATCAGCCCCCCCTTATCAAAAAATTGACCAAACAATTAGCTATTTTGGAAGATATTTGTTAGATCAGGTATGATCAACTAGTTGTTTTGTTAGATCTCACATAATTGCAGACTTATTAAGTGATTAATGAGGGGGGGCTAGCCCCCCCACATGCAATTTTCAGGTAAAGTTTGATGCATACTAATAGGCCTTCGTTAGATCCGGTAAGATCAAGTGGTTTCAACGTTAGATCTCATATGATTACAGAGATATTATGGATATTTGGTATTACGTCAGGGGGGGCTAGCCCCCCCCCCACATGCAATTTTCTGGTAAAATTTGATGCAGACTAATAGGCCTTCGTTAGATCCGGTAAGATCAAGTGGTTTTAACGTTAGATCTCATTTAATTACAGAGATATTTCACATAAAAATACAGATATTAGGTAGTATTAAATAGGGGGGCTAGCCCCCCCACATGCAATTTTCAGGTAAAATTTAATTCAGGCTAATAGGCCTTCGTTAGATCCGGTAAGATCAAGTGGTTTCAACGATAGATCTCATATAATTACAGAGATATTATGGATATTTGGTATTACGTTAGGGGGGGCTAGCCCCCCATAATGCAATTTTCAGGTAAAATTTGATGCAGGCTAATAGGCTTTCGTTAGATCCGGTAAGATCAAGTGGTTTCAACGTTAGATCTCATATAATTACAGAGATATTATGGATATTTGGTATTACGTCAGGGGGGGCTAGCCCCCCCACATGCGATTTTCAGGTAAAATTTGATGCAGGCTAATAGGCTTTCATTAGATCCGGTAAGATCAAGTGGTTTCAACGTTAGATCTCATTTAATTACAGAGATATTTCACATAAAAACACAGATATTAGGTAGTATTAAATAGGGGGGCTAGCCCCCCCACATGCAATTTTCTGGTAAAATTTAATTCAGGCTAATAGGCCTTCGTTAGATACGGTAAGATCAAGTGGTTTCAACGATAGATCTCATATAATTACAGAGATATTATGGATATTTGGTATTACGTCAGGGGGGGCTAGCCCCCCCACATGCAATTTTCAGGTAAAATTTGATGCAGACTACTAGGCCTTCATTAGATCCGGTAAGATCAAGTGGTTTCAACGTTAGATCTCATATAAATACAGAGATATTATGGATATTTGGTATTACGTTAGGGAGGGCTAGCCCCCCATAATGCAATTTTCAGGTAAGATTTGATGCAGGCTTATAGGCCTTCATTAGATCCGGTAAGATCAAGTGGTTTCAATGTTAGATCTCATTTAATTACAGAGATATTTCACATAAAAATACAGATATTAGGTAGTATTAAATAGGGGGGCTAGCCCCCCACATGCAATTTTCTGGTAAAATTTGATGCAGGCTAATAGGCCTTCGTTAAATCCGGTAAGATCAAGTGGTTTCAACGTTAGATCTCATATAATTACAGAGATATTTCACATAAAAACACAGATATTAGGTAGTATTATTAAATAGGGGGGCTAGCCCCCCCACATGCAATTTTCTGGTAAAATTTGATTCAGACTAATAGATCTGCATTAGATCCGCTAAGATCAAGTGGTTTCAACGTTAGATCTCATATAATTATAGAGATATAAATATTTGGTATTACATAAGGGGGAACTAGCCCCCCCCCCCCCCCCCCCATATGCAAATTTCAGGTAAAATTTGATGCAGACTAATAGGACTTCGCTAGATCCGGTAAGATCAAGTGGTTTCAACGTTAGATCTCATATAATTACAGAGATATTTCACATAAAAACACAGGTATTAGGTAGTCTTCAATAGGGGGGCTAGCCCCCCCACATGCAATTTACTGGTAAAATTTGATTCAGGCTAATAGGCCTTCGTTAGATCCGGTAAGATCAAGTGGTTTCAACGTTAGATCTCATATAATTACAGGGATATTATGGATATTTGGTATTACGTCAGGGGGGCTAGCCCCCCCCCACATGCAATTTTCAGGTAAAATTTGATGCAGACTAATAGGCCTTCGTTAGATCCGGTAAGATCAAGTGGTTTCAACGTTAGATCTCATATAATTACAGAGATATTTCACATAAAAACACAGGTATTAGGTAGTCTTCAATAGGGGGGCTAGCCCCCCCACATGCAATTTACTGGTAAAATTTGATTCAGGCTAATATGCCTTCGTTAGATCCGGTAAGATCAAGTGGTTTCAACGTTAGATCTCATATAATTACAGGGATATTATGGATATTTGGTATTACGTCAGGGGGGGGCTAGCCCCCCCACATGAAATTTACTGGTAAAATTTGATTCAGGCTAATAGGCCTTTGTTAGATCCGGTAAGATCAAGTGGTTTTAATGTTAGATCTCATATAATTACAGAGATATTATGGATATTAGGAATTACATAAGGGGGAGCTAGCCCCCCTACTTAATACTTCCTAATATCTGTGTTTTCATTTGAAAAATCTCTGTAATTAAATGAGATCTAATGTTGAAACCACTTGATCTTACCGGATCTAACGAAGGCCTATTAGCCTGCATCAAATTTTACCTGAAAATTGCATGTGGGGGGGCTAGCCCCCCTATTTAATACTACCTAATATCTGTGTTTTTATGTGAAATATCTCTGTAATTAAATGAGATCTAACGTTGAAACCACTTGATCTTACCGGATCTAACGAAGGCCTATTAGTCTGCATCAAATTTTACCATAAAATTGCATGTGGGGGGGCTACCCCCCCCCCCCTGACGGAATACCAAATATTTATATCTCTATAATTATATGAGATCTAACGTTGAAACCACTTGATCTTAGCGGATCTAATGCAGATCTATTAGCCTGAATTAAATTTTACCAGAAAATTGCATGTGGAGGGGCTAGCCCCCCTATTTAATACTACCTAATATCTGTGTTTTCATGTAAAATATCTCTGTAATTATATGAGATCTAACGTTGAAACCACTTGATCTTACCTGATCTAATGAAGGCCTATTAGTCTGCATCAAATTTTACCTGAAAATCGCATGTGGGGGGCTAGCCCCCCCTGACGTAATACCAAATATCCATAATATCTCTGCAATTATATGAGATCTAACGTTGAAACCACTTGATCTTACCGGATCTAACAAAGGCCTATTAGTCTGCATCAAATTTTACCTGAAAATTGCATGTGGGGGGGCTAGCCCCCCTGACGTAATACCAAATATCCATAATATCTCTGTAATTATATGAGATCTAACGTTGAAACCACTTGATCTTACCGGATCTAATGAAGGCCTATTAGTCTGCATCAAATTTTACCAGAAAATTGCATGTGGGGGGCTAGCACCCCCTGACGTAATACCAAATATCCATAATATCTCTGTAATTATATGAGATCTAAGGTTGAAACCACTTGATCTTACTGGATCTAATGAAGGCCTATTAGTATGCATCACATTTTACCAGAAAATTGCATGTGGGGGGGCTAGCCCCCCTATTTAATACTACCTAATATCTGTATTTTTATGTGAAATATCTCTGTAATTAAATGAGATCTAACGTTGAAACCACTTGATCTTACCGGATCTAACGAAGGCCTATTAGTATGCATCAAACTTTACCTGAAAATTGCATGTGGGGGGGCTAGCCCCCCCTCATTAAACACTTAATAAGTCTGCAATTATGTGAGATCTAACAAAACAACTAGTTGATCATACCTGATCTAACAAATATTTTCCAAAATAGCTAATTGTTTGGTCAATTTTTTGATAAGGGGGGGCTGATGACGGGTTAGCCCCCCCTGCAAATAACTGTTAATATCTCTACTTCTGTATGAGATCTAACGCAAACAACAATTGATCTAACCTGATCTAACAAAGATCTAACCAACTGCACATATTTTGTTCAAAAATTTTGATATGGGGGGGCTAACACGGCTGAGGTCCATAGAGAATCTATAGGGCATTGCCAAGAGAAAGATGAGAGACATGCAGAAGAGCTGAAGGCTGCTATTGAAGCACCCTGGTCTTCCATAACACCTCAGCAGTGCCGTAGGCTGATAGAATCCATGCCATGCCGCATTGAGGCAGTAATTGATGCAAAAGGGGACCAAACGAAGTAGTGAGTACATATGCATGATTATACATTTCAGAGGTCATACATTTTTCTATTTAACATCCTTTTTTAATTGATTTCATGTAATATTCAAATTTTCAGAGATTGTAAATTTGGGGTTTTCATAAGCTGTAGGCCATAATCATCCAAATTATACAAAATAAAGGCTTGAAATATCTCGCTTTGCATGTAATGAGTCTATCTCATATATTACACTGAACAAAAATATAAACGCAACACTTTTGGTTTTGCTCCCATTTTGCATAAGCTGAACTCAAATAACTGAAAAATTTTCTACATAAGACCAATTACTCTCAAATATTGTTCACAAATCTGTCTAAATCTGTGTTAGTGAGCACTTCTCCTTTGCCGAGAAAATCCATCTCAAATCACAGGTGTGGCATATCAAGGTGCTGATTAGACAGCATGAATAATCGGACAGCACAATGTCCGATTTTTTTTCAGGACCCATTTAAAATGAATGGGTACAGATCTGGTCCAGATCTGTTCCGCAAAAAACGGAATAGATCAGGAAAGAAACAACGGACGTGTGAATGGACCCTTAGACTGCCCAAAATAAAATGACACTCTGAAATGTGCAGTTTGATCACGCAGCATAATGCCACAGATGTCACAACATTTGAGGGATTGTGCAATTGGTATACTGACTGCAGGAATGTCTACTAGAGATGTCCCGAACTATTCGCCGGCAAATAGTTCCCGGCGAACATAGCTTGTTCGCGTTTGCCGCGGCGGGCGAACATATGCGATGTTCGGTCCGCCTCCTATACATCATCATTGAGCAAACTTTGACCCTGTACCTCACAGTCAGCAGACACATTCCAGCCAATCAGCATAACTTACCCTCCCAGACCCTCCTACCGCCTATCAAAACAGCATCCATCTTAGATTAATTCTGAAGCTGCAGTGTCACAAAGTTGTAATCGCAATGCGATTAATACAGGTTATATTAATCGCATTGCGATTACAACTTAGAGCTGGGTTCCTAATGGTTATATTGATAGAATATAACAAAGATTGAGAATATAGTGCTATATTCGTTGTCAATTCTAGCAATACAACCATTAGGAACTCAGATCTAAGTTGTAATCGCAATGCGAATAATGCAGGTTATATTAATCGCATTGCGAATTCAACTTAGAGCTAAGTTCCTAATGGTTGTATTGCTAGAATTTACGAATATAACGAATATAGCACTATATTCTCAATCTTCGTTATATACTCGCAATGCAACCATTAGGAACCCAGCAGCTCTAAGTTGAATTCGCAATGCAATTAATATAACCTGCATTAATCGCATTGCGATTACAACTTTCTCAAATGCGACAGTTCATCCTAGCATGGAGCCGTTCCCATGGTGATTGGGACGCTCCATGAGCACGGAAGCCGGCAGAAGCTCTGAGATGAAATCGCAATGCGATTAATTCAAGTTCTATAACTCGCATTGCGATTTCAACTTAGAATTTCTGCCAATTTGCGTGCTCATGGAGCGCCCCCATCACCATGGGAACGACTCCATGCTAAAATGTACTGTCGGATTTGAGAAAGTTGAAATCGCAATGCGAATAATTCAAGGTCTATAAATCGCATTGCGATTTCAACTTACCACACTCTGCGTCAACTACGTCATTTTCCATCGGAGTTTTTCCATGGACCCCCCTCCGGCATGCCACAGTCCAGGTGTTAGTCCCCTTGAAACAACTTTTCCATCACTATTGTGGCCAGAGAGAGTCCCTGTGGGTTTTAAAATTCGCCTGCCTATTGAAGTCTATTGCAGTTCGCCTGGTTCGCACATTCGCAAACATTTTCAGAAATTCGCGTTCGCCGCTCTACCAGAGCTGTTGCCCATGCAATGAACGTTCATTTCTTTACCATAAGCCGTCTCCAAAGGCATTTCTGAGAATTTGGCAGTACATCCAACCGGCCTCACAACCGCAGACCACTTGTAACCACACCAGCCCAGGACCTCCACATCCAGCATGTTCACCTTGATGATCGTCTGAGACCAGCCACCTAGACAGCTGCAACAACAATTGGTTTCCATAACCAAAGAATTTCTGCACAAACTGTCAGAAACTGTCTCAGGAAAGCTCATATGCATGCTCATCGTCCTCAGCGGGGTCTGGACCTGATTGCAGTTCGTCATCGTAACCGACTTGAGTGGGCAAATGCTCACATTCGATGGCGTCTGGCAAATTGGAGAGGCATTCTGTTCAGGGATAAGTCCCGGTTTTCACTGTTCAGGGCAGATGGCAGACAACGTGTGTGGCTTCATGTGGGTGAGCAGTTTGCTGACGTCAACATTGTGGATAGAGTGGCCCATGGTGGTGGTGGGGTTATGGTATGGGCAGGCTTATGTTATGGACAACGAACACAGGTGCATTTTATTGATGGTGCCACTGCGTCATACGTCAGCCAAACTCATAGATAAGGAGTTAATGGAGATGTTTTCTCAAGTGGGTCTGCCTAAGGAAGTTCTAACTGACCAAGGGACCCCGTTTATGTCCAAGGTGATGACGGAACCCTGTAAGTTGCTCCACATAAAACAGTTATGGACATCCGTGTATGATCCGTAAACGGATGGCCTGGTAGAGAGGTTTAACCAGACGTTAAAAAATATGATGAAAAGAGTGGTGTCTAAGGATTGGAGGGACTGGGACCTTCTTCTGCCCTATCTCATGTTCCCAGTGCGAGAAGTGCCCCAGGCCTCTACCGGGTTCTTGCCCTTTGAACTGCTATACGGCAGACACTCTCGCGTTTTTTTGGACGTCGCCAAAGTGGAGTGGGAACAGCAACCCACACCGCACAAAAGTGTTGTTGAGTACGTCACCCAGATGCAGGGACAGATGGAAACAGTGTAACCTCTGGTTAGGGAGCATATGGAGGAGCACAGCGAGCCCAGAGTAGGGTCTATAATCGGCAGGCTCGGGTCCGGAAATTTAACCCGGGTGATCGGGTGTTGGTTCTGGTACCGACTGTAGACAGTAAGATCCTAGCTAGGTGGCAGGGGCCCTATGAGGTACTTGAAAAAATTGGAGAGGTAGATTACAGAGTACACCAGCCAGGAAGGTGAAAGCCGCACAGGTGTACAGTGTGAATCTGCTCAAGCCATGGAAGGAAAGGGAAACCTGTACGGAAGACCAGGGTTCCTAGGGGAAGCAGTTTTGACCCCTCGGTCTGAAGCAGGGGAAGCGGCTGCCACAGTGAAAATTGCTGACAGCCTCTCCTCTAAACAGGCTCAGGAAGCCAGGGAGTTCATTAGTCGGAACACTGATGTGTTCTCAGACCTCCCTGGACACACGTCCGCAATCCGGCATGACATTATCACTGGGCCTCAGGCAAAAGTCCGGTTAAAACCGTAACGGGTACCCGAGGCTCGGTGACAAGCCATCGCGGAGGAAATGCAGCTAATGCTCCAGCTGGGTGCCATCGAGGTGTCAAAAAGTGAGTGGGCCAGTCCGATAGTATTAATACCCAAGCCAGATGGGACATTGCGGTTCTGTAATGACTTTCGCAAACTTAATGAGATGTCCAAGTTTGACGCGTATCCCATGCCCCGAGTGGATGAGATTTTTGAAAAGTTGCGCTAAGCCCGGTATTTTTCTGTGTTGGACCTCACCAAAGAGTACTGGCAGGTACCATTGACGGAGGCTGCCAAAGAAAAAACGACTTTTGTCAAGCCAGAGGGGCTGTATCAGTGCAAGGTATTACCCTTTGGTCTACATGGCACTCCCGCCACGTTTCAAAGGCTAATGGATATTGTTCTCCGTCCACATCATCGATACGCTTCGGTGTACCTGGACGATATCGTTGTCCATAGCACTGACTGGGAAAGTCACCTACCTAAAGTACAGGCTGTAGTAGATTCCCTTAGGAACTCTGGCTTAACCACTAACCCAAAAAAGTGCACAATAGGGTTAGAAGAGACCAAGTACCTGGGGTATGTAATTCGGCGTGGAATGATCAAACCTCAGGTGAACAAAATTGAAGCAATTAGGAATTTCCTGGGTATGTTGGGGCACTATATGAGGTTTGTCCCCAATTTTGCTACAGTTGCCGCACCATTGACAGGACTTTTTAAGGGACGCAAGTCAGTGACGTCCACTGGAATGAGCAGGCGGAAAAGACTTTCTCCGCTTTGAAGTCGGCCCTGTGTGGGTCCCCGGTTTTGGTGACGCCCGACTTCGAAAGGAAGTTTATAGTGCAGACCGATGCCTCTGAGGTAGGTCTCAGTGCTGTACTGTCTCAAGATGTTAACAGGGAGGAGCATCCCGTTGTCTTCCTCAGCCTGAAGCTCACCCCATCCGAGACTAGGTACAGTATAGTGGACAAAGAGTGCCTGGCCATCAAGTGGGCACTCGAGTCTCTCCGCTATTATCTTTTGGGGAAAAAGTTCTGTCTGGTGACTGACCACTCCCCTCTCAAGTGGATGAGCCAGGCCAAAGAGAGGAATGCCTGGGTCACCAGATGGTTCTTATCTTTGCAAAACTTTTAGTTTTCCGTGGAACATAGGGCAGGCAGGTTACAGGGAAAAGCGGATGCCCTGCCCTAGGGTCCGTGGAACACAGGGCAGGCAGGTTACAGGGAAACGCGGATGCCCTGCCCCGGGTCCACTGTCTGGCAAGTATTTACCCCCTCAGGGTTGAACAAAGGTGGATGGTATGTAAGAAGGAACAAGGGGCCATCATTGACGGAAGATACGTGTCACCGAGGTTCCTGGCCTCGGTGAGGTAAGAGCCAGGTTTTTCCCTGAAGTGTAAGTTTTGCAGTTGCAGTCTGACACTTCAGCTGTTAGTATGGCTGTAAAGCCGATCCAGGCGGTTCTTATTGAGAGCAGCCAAAGAGCAGGGTGGGTGGCTGTTCCCCATGGTTCCAGGCCGGGTTTTGGCTGGGATATAAAAACCTAGGCAGACCACGCCGTTATAGGCAGACCACGCCGTTGCTATGGGGCCCGCGGCACAGGGGGGCCCGGAGTGCATGGAAGGTCCCCGCCCCCTAAGTCTCTGCATAGACAGTTTATTCATACAGGCATTGAGGCGGGATGTGCCCTGCCCACTTGTGTTCTCCCTCGGGCCCCCCTCCTCCCCCTGCTCCATTTCTAACCTCCATGATCCGGGCTCCCTCCCAGCCAGGCACTGGGTCTGCTCTGCTGCATAATTACACACTGGCCAATCAGCATTTAGCAGCGCAAAGAGGCTGCTGCTGATTGGCCAGAGTATCGCTGGAAGGCTGAAGGAGCAGGCACACATACAGAGGTGCGCACCGCTTTAGCGTCCTGTGCACTCACGTCTGCCCCAAGACAAGTCATCAGCCCCCCCTCAACCCCCCCCCCCCCCCGGCCGCCCAGACTAAAGCACCTCTCTGGAGTCCGGACACAGACACAGACAAAACACACTGTTGTCTGTAGTGTGCCACTGCCACAGTAAGAGGACAGCAGTCAGCAGAAGTCTTGATGGGGGAGGGCAGCAGCAACTAACAGTGGGGTTTTTTTTTTGGGGGGGGGGCCTGTAAGCTTATAAAGGACTCAGGAGGACAGTGTGCTTTTCCTGCTACTCCTCACCCCCCACCCTAGGCATTTTGGCGGGCATTTTAGGGATTGGATAACTCCTTTAACTCGCTGTGCACATAGCCACCAATCATATTTTTCCCCAGCACATAAGTCACCTTTGGGGGGCGGGGGCGGGGGCGGGGGAATATGATTGGTGGCTATGTGCACACTCAGCATAAGCAGCACAGAGTTAAAGGGGTTATCCAATCCCTATAATGCCCCCCTGCCAACCCCTCCCATCACGCAGATTAAAACATTCAGCGACATGGGGTGCAGCCAATAGCAGGCCACGACGGGCACCAGCCTCCCTAGCATTACGGGTGATGCTAGGGAGGCTCATTTCTGACGCGGCCTGCTATTGGCTGCACCGCCCCACTGGGCATAAGTATTATCTGTATGTGGTGCCTGGAATTTTGGGGTTAGATAGCCCCTTTACCTTTAGGATACCAGAGGTTTTTTCATTTTTGCATTTTCTTTTTTCTTCCCTAGTTTCCTTGAGCTTTTTTTTTTTTTTTTCCGTTCACATGGATGTATGAGGGCTTATTTTTTGCGGGAGAAGTCAAACTTTAATAGGGCATACAATGTAGTGGGAAGCGGGCAAAAAAATTCCAAATGGGGTAGAATAAAAAAAAAAAACGCAATTTCTCTACAGTTTTTTACGGGTTTTGTTCTTACGGCATTCCCTGTGCCCTTCATTCTCTGGGTCAGTACAATTACAATGATACCACATATACATACACATACATAAATAGTGTAAAAATTAATTAAAACTTTTTTACATCATCACCATATTCTGACCCCCATAACTCTTTTTATAGTTATGATCCCTGCCATGCTACTTCTTTTGACTTGGACTTTTAGATGCAGAACCATGTCACCTTCAAAGTAAGTTAATAATTTTTTTATATAATATATATATATATAAATTTATTATTTTTTTTGAATATTATAAATCTAGCTTAGCCTACTTCCACACTAGCGTTTTTGCTGGATCTGGCAGGGTTCAGCAAAAACGCTTCCGTTACTGATAATACAACAATCTGCATCCCTTATGAATGGATCTGGTTGTATTATTTTTAACATAGCCAAGACGGATCCGTCATGAACTTCATTGAAAGTCAATGTTGCGGTTTGCTCTCCGGTATTGGAGCACAACTTAACAGAACGGAATGAATTTTGGAGCGCTCCATTCTGTTCAGTTTTGTCCCCATTAACAATGAATGGGAACAAAACTGAAGCATTTTTTTCCCGGTATTGAGCCTCTATGACGGATCTCAATACCGGAAAACTTTAACGCTACTGTGAAAGTACCCTTATCTATAATATTTGATTTCTGTTTTATTTCACAGAATAAATCCTTATTGGAAAATACGTATACGTTTTTTTAAATTACTGCAGCAAAGTTGGTTTCAGTAGGTCATGTATACATTTCTTTATTAGCAAATGAGGTTGTGGCAGGGGAGGAGCCATGACAAAAGGTGGGATGGGCCAGGGGCAGGTAATGGGCGGGGTTAGGGGGCCTAATTTAGATTCTTGCTATGGGGCCCAGTGATTTCTATGTACGCCCCTGCCAGCCAGCATGTTCAGCTGATGTGAATTATCCTCCATGACAGAGAAGCTCTGGAGTCTGTGTCTTGGAACCTGTGAATCTGTACCGTGCTAAACAGCTGAGAGCCGTATGCTGGGGAAACAGGCCTCTAAAGCCTGCTGTTGACTGCGGGTGGAAAACTACTGACCAGGTGAAGGCTTTTTTCACTGTGGACTTTGTGTGGTGTGCACAGGCACCAAAACTGAACACTGAACTTTGCTTTACAACCTTGTTTTTGCCTCTGTACTCAGTCTACCTATCCTGCCTACCAGAGCGAATCCCCACAGCCTATAGTATTACATACTACAAATGCCTATCAGAAAATTAATTACCAGATGGCATAAAATATAAATAATTTTATTGATTCATAAGAAACAATTCATACATAGAGAACAGGTGCACGGAAAAACAGCATCCAGAAGAGGAAGACACAAAGGCAGTGATTCAACACAATATCCAATACAAACAATAATAAAGTGCAAGTGCAAAGTGCCAAATTTATAAAACTTAAATAAAAAAGAATCAATTACCCATTATGTGCTTCCTCCGGGATGGCACCAGCCCCGAAGCGTTGTGGTGAACCTTTGTCTGGGGGTGGCGTCATCACCAGGCAGCACATGTTTAATACCCAGTTTGGCCAATCAAAAAGCTCAACATATGATTAATTAATATTGTCAACACTTGAGTGTAAAGCGTAAAGCAGAAAAAAAGAGGCAGCACTGCATCAATATGACGCGGTATCTCACGTGATGCGGAGATCAAGTCACATGATCGCGCACAAAATCACATGATGACCACGGCAGTCCCACAATACCCTGATCGCAATGACATCAAAAACACAAATGCACATGCGCGGGCCCAAAGCATCCTCATAATAGCATTGCGATGCAATAGATACAAATAATGCATGAATAAATTAACATCTATTTCATTTTAAAACAATTAATAATTATACGTGAACCCTAGTGGATAAATAGAAATACATAATTATAATAAATAAATAATGTGTGATGTAAGGGATGATGTGTCATGATTATAAAATATATGGTGCTAAAAATAATAAATATTGATTGATGAGTAATACATAATAAGAATGCTAAAAATTAAACAAAACCAATTATGATGTATGCAATTACAATGTATACAATTATGCAAATCTAAATAGTGTGTTTACGAATATATTTTTTTTATAAAAAATAAATGTCTATTAACATATGTCAATTTATAAATACAAATCCACATCATTAAATTACCTAAAAAGAACATGATTGTGAATCAGAATTAATCCTGAGTGATTACTCAGAGCATAAGAATAGATAAATAATAAAAATATATAAAAAAAACACATAAGTGATGCAAAATTCATAATAAATTCATTTTCACAAATCATACAAGAAAATTATTATGGTGAATCATGATACAAACTAAAAAGACAGGATGGCATTAGCAGGAGGTGCTCAAACCCACATGCAGTCGTGCATATATACAGGGGAGCAAATCCTGCACTTGTAACCCGTTGCTAATGGCGACCCCCAGCAAAATGCATACGGTGGAGGATGCCCGCGGCGAACCACAAGTACCACAATAGACATCTCACACAAGGAAACAAGTGCGGATGTCATAATCAATATAACAATATAACAAAACAATAGCAAAGACAGGTGCACTCTGCAGTCTCACTAAACCCTCAAACTGATTTTAAAATTGAGAGATTAGTCAACATGTCCTACGGTGTAGAACATGTCTAAGCCCGGGCACCATGCCAAGGTTTCTCAAGTAGCCCGGGACCTAACACTCTCCTACCTGAGCCGTATGGGCAATACCAGGAGCCAGTGGGCAAATTACAGGAGCATGAGGCCGACTCACAAACAGCTCACCAGTTACCTCCAGCATGTAACCATGCTTGCAATGGGAGGAGGGAGGAGTCTGCGAGTCCCACTCAAGACTGGCTGATATGGCCCAGGCCTCACAGGTGCACCTAAATGTGGCCTGTAGATGGAAAACAGGCACATTTAAATTGGAGTTTATACACCTCCAGGAATCTATATATACAAACTAAAAAGACAGGGTGGCATTAGCAGGAGGTGCTCAAACCCACATGCAGTCGTGCATATATACAGGGGAGCAAATCCTGCACTTGTGGCCCGTTGCTAATGGCGATCCCCAGCAAAATGCATACGGTGGAGGAGGCCCGTGGCGAACCACAAGTACCACAATAGACATCTCACACAAGGTAACAAGTGTGGATGTCATAATCAATATAACAATATAACAAAACAATAGCAAAGACAGGTGCACTCTGCAGTCTCACTAAACCCTCAAACTGATTTTAAAATTGAGAGATTAGTCAACATGTCCTACAGTGTAGAACATGTCTAAGCCCGGGCACCACGCCAAGGTTTCTCAAGTAGCCCGGGACCTAACACTCTCCTACCTGAGCCGTATGGGCAATACCAGGAGCCAGTGGGCAAATTACAGGAGCATGAGGCCGACTCACAAACAGCTCACCAGTTACCTCCAGCATGTAGCAATGCTTGCAATGGGAGGAGGGAGGAGTCTGCAAGTCCCACTCAAGACTGGCTGATATGGCCCAGGCCTCACAGGTGCACCTAAATGTGGCCTGTAGATGGAAAACAGGCACATTTAAATTGGAGTTTATACACCTCCAGGGCTCCTGGTATTGCCCATATGGCTCAGGTAGGAGAGTGTTAGGTCCCGGGCTACTTGAGAAACCTTGGCGTGGTGCCCGGGCTTAGACATGTTCTACACCGTAGGACATGTTGACTAATCTCTCAATTTTAAAATCAGTTTGAGGGTTTAGTGAGACTGCAGAGTGCACCTGTCTTTGCTATTGTTTTGTTATATTGTTATATTGATTATGACATCCGCACTTGTTACCTTGTGTGAGATGTCTATTGTGGTACTCGTGGTTCGCCGCGGGCATCCTCCACCGTATGCATTTTGCTGGGGATCGCCATTAGCAACGGGCCACAAGTGCATGATTTGCTCCCCTGTATATATGCACGACTGCATGTGGGTTTGAGCACCTCCTGCTAATGCCACCCTGTCTTTTTAGTTTGTATATATATAGATTCCTGGAGGTGTATAAACTCCAATTTAAATGTGCCTGTTTTCCATCTACAGGCCACATTTAGGTGCACCTGTGAGGCCTGGGCCATATCAGCCAGTCTTGAGTGGGACTCGCAGACTCCTCCCTCCTCCCATTGCAAGCATGGCTACATGCTGGAGGTAACTGGTGAGCTGTTTGTGAGTCGGCCTCATGCTCCTGTAATTTGCCCACTGGCTCCTGGTATTGCCCATACGGCTCAGGTAGGAGAGTGTTAGGTCCCGGGCTACTTGAGAAACCTTGGCGTGGTGCCCCGGCTTAGACATGTTCTACACCGTAGGACATGTTGACTAATCTCTCAATTTTAAAATCAGTTTGACGGTTTAGTGATACTGCAGAGGGCACCTGTCTTTGCTGATGTTTTGTTATATGGTGAATCATGATAAGAATAAAAATAATAAACACACTACAATACAAAATGTCCGACCACAGTAAAAGTAAATGACCACAGTGTAAAAATATCTAAATGTGACCCAAAGGTAATGAATAAGAAAATGAAGTATAACACTAAATATATTACATAATGAAAACAATTACATAAAAAAACTATTACATGATGAAGGGAGTATGCAGATCCGAGAACGTTCACAAGAAAGACAAAAAGTCAGAAGACTCATTGAGACCATTTGGGCTTCATGTTCAGCTTCCAAATCCACTTACATTCCAATTGGGCAAGTCTTCTTGAAATGTCCCTACCGCACATATTTTTCGGTACACAATCTATAGCCGATATCTTTAGGCCCATCGGATCACAACAATGATGAAGTTTTAAAATGCCTGGTGACCGGTTTCAATTTAGACACTTCGTTTCATCACAAGCAGATATGATGTCACTAACATGCTCCCGGACTCTAATCTTCAACTCTTTTGTGATAAGGCCCACGTATACTTCCAGGCATAGACGGACATGTTGCGTAATACATGACCGTTGTAGTGGAGCATGTCGAAAGGTGAGTAATTCAAAACATCTTCTCGCCAGTGGTATCCAAAAATTCTGTAGCCCTCACTATATTATTGCAGGCTATTCATTTTCCATAGGCTTTAGGCTTCGCAATCCCAGTAACTATCGGAGGGATCTGTTTCGTGTAGAAACTGTTCACCAAATGGTCTTTCAAATTCCTAGATCTTCTTGCCACCAAAGAAAGACTCAAGGCGGCATATCGTGCAACAACTGGGTCTGTTAATAAGACCCACCAAAATGTCTCTAGGCTCTCATTTTGTGCCATCTGGAGTGGTAGTTCGTAATAAACCTTACTTTATCATCCTCCAATTTCTCTTTCCTGCAGTAGAGCAGATCAAAGCGGATACTTGACTTGGTCCTTTTATACGCCATCTTAATGGACAGCTGACTGTATCCCCTATTGGTGAACCGTTGTTTCAATTCTTTCGCCCATTCTTCAAATATCTCATCAGTGGAACATATCCTGTGCGCCCGCAAGAGCTGTCCAATTGGAATAGATCTAATCATCTGTGAGGGATCAGATGAAGAGGCATGTAAATATGAGTTTACTGCAGTGGGTTTCCTAAATATATTAGTCACAATGGAACCATCAACCCCCCTCCGGAGTTGTACATCGATAAAGTTGATGACGTCCCTATCACACTCAAAAGTGAGTCTATTGTTCTTGGTATTATCATTTAATACTGCAAAAATTGCCTGTTACTGCAAAAAATCACCTTGCCAGATCAAAAACACATCATCGATGTATCGCGCCCAAAAAAATGGCACGGTCCATCAATGAGTGTCGATCTGACAAAAACAGGTCCCTCTCCCACAGCCCCAGGAACAGATTGGCATAAGAGCATGCAGAAGGCACCACCATCGCTGTCCCCTGGAGCTGCAGGTAGAAGGACCCATCAAAAATAAAAAAAATGGTGCGTCAGGACAAACTCCAATAAATTAATCAAAAATCTCTTTTTGCCATCATTCACATTTTCCATTTCTAAAAAGTAATCAACGGCCTTAATTTCATCCTGATGTCTGATGCTGGTATATAGTGATTCTACGTCACATGTTACCAGCATCATATCCTCCTCCAAGTGGATCTTATCAATCTTGCGCAAAAAATCGGTGGTATCCTGTATAAAAGATGGTAAATTGGCAACTATGCCCTTAAGTTGTGAATCTAGGCAGTGTCCGACTCACTCTGTTAAATTACTAATACCAAAGATGATGAACCTACCTGGAGGGACCTTGTCATTCTGGAGATATAGTGTTGGTACCGTAGGTTCTCTCACAATCAAGCGGTCATATAAAGATTTATAAATTACACTCTCATCCAAGGCTTTATCCAAAATATTCTGCATGCTGGCCTCAAAAGAAGACAATGGATTGAATGTTAGTTTCTTATAACAGTCTTTTTCCCTTAGTTGCCTGTGGGTCTTCTTCTCATACATTGAGTGGGGCCACACCATGATGTTGCCCCCCTTATCCGAGGGTTTAACCACTACAGGACCGCCGCACGCAGGATTGCGTCCTGGCAGCGGCCCTGTTATTCCTCCTGGACGCGCCGATGCGTCCTTTCGCGAGACGCGAGATTTCCTGTGAACGCACGCACACAGGCGCACGCGTTCACAGGATCGGCAGGTAAACGAGTGGATCTGCAGCCTGCCAGCGGCGATCATTCGCTGGCAGGCTGTAGATGCGATTTTTTTAACCCCTAAAAGGTATATTAGATGCTGTTTTGATAACAGTGCCTAATATATCTGCTACCTGGTCCTCTGGTGGTCCCTTTTGCTTGGATCGACCACCAGAGGACACAGGCAGCTCTGTAAAGTAGCACCAAACACCACTACACTACCCCCCTGTCACTTATTAACCCCTTATTAACCCCTGATCCCCCCATATAGACTCCCTGATCACTCCCCTGTCATTGATCACCCCTCTGTAAGGCTCCATTCAGACGTCCGTATGTGTTTTGCGGATCCGCGGATCCTAGAGGCCTAGTGACATAATGGTGAGGTGGCAGCAGCATGAGGAGACCACAGAGTGGCCCAATGACAGAGTGGGGAGGTGGCAGCAGCATGAGAAGCCCACAGAGTGGCCCAGTGACAGAGTAGGGAGATGGAAGCAGCATGAAGAGACCACAGAGTGGCCCAGTGACATAGTGGTAAGGTGGCAGCAGCATGAGGAGACCACAGAGTGGCCCAGTGACAGAGTGGGGAGGTGACCGCAGCATGAGGAGACCACAGAGTGTCCCAGTGACATAGTGGTGAGTTGGCAGCAACATGAGGAGACCACAGAGTGGTGATGTGGCGGCAGCAGCATGAGGAGACTATAGAGTGTTAAGGTGGCAGTAGCATGAGACTACCACAGAGTGGCCTAGTGACATAATGGTGAGGTGGCAGCAGCATGAGGAGCCCACAGAGTTGCCCAGTGACAGAGTGGGGAGGTGGCAGCAGCATGAGAAGACCACAGAGTGGCCCAGTGACAGAGTAGGAAGATGGCAGCAGCATGAAGAGACCACAGAGTGGCCCAGTGACATAGTGGTGAGGTGACAGCAGCATGAGGAGACCACAGAGTGGCTCAGTAACAGAGTGGGGAGGTGGCCACAGCATGAGGAGACCACAGAGTGTCCCAGTGACATAGTGGTGAGTTGGCAGCAGCATGAGGAGACCACAGAGTGGTGATGTGGTAGCAGCATGAGGAGACCACAGAGTGGCCCAGTGACATAGTGGTGAGGTGACAGCAGCATGAGGAGACCACAGAGTGGCTCAGTAACAGAGTGGGGAGGTGGCCGCAGCATGAGGAGACCACAGAGTGTCCCAGTGACATAGTGGTGAGTTGGCAGCAGCATGAGGAGACCACAGAGTGGTGATGTGGTAGCAGCATGAGGAGACCACAGAGTGGCCCAGAGACATAGTGTTGGGGTGGCAGCAGCAGCATGAGGAGACCATAAAGTGGTAATGTGGCAGCAGCATGAGGAGTCCACAAAGTTTTGAGATGGCATCAGCATGAGGAGACCATAGAGTTGACCAGTGACAGAGTGGGGGGTGGCATCAGCATGAGGAGACCACAGAGTGGCCCAGTGACAGAGTGGGGAGGTGACCGCAGCATGAGGAGACCACAGAGTGTCCCAGTGACATAGTGGTGAGTTGGCAGCAGCATGAGGAGACCAAAGAGTGGTGATGTGGCAGCAGCATGAGGAGACTATAGAGTGTTAAGGTGGCAGTAGCATGAGACAACCACAGAGTGGCCTAGTGACATAATGGTGAGGTGGCAGCAGCATGAGGAGCCCACAGAGTTGCCCAGTGACAGAGTGGGGAGGTGGCAGCAGCATGAGAAGACCACAGAGTGGCCCAGTGACAGAGTAGGGAGATGGCAGCAGCATGAAGAGACCACAGAGTGGCCCAGTGACATAGTGGTGAGGTGACAGCAGCATGAGGAGACCACAGAGTGGCTTAGTAACAGAGTGGGGAGGTGGCCGCAGCATGAGGAGACCACAGAGTGTCCCAGTGACATAGTGGTGAGTTGGCAGCAGCATGAGGAGACCACAGAGTGGTCATGTGGCAGCAGTATGAGGAGACCACAGAGTGGCCCAGTAACATAGTGTTGAGGAAACAGCAGCATGAGGAGACCACAAAGTGGTAATGTGGCAGCAGCATGGGGAGTCCAAAAAGTGTGGAGGTGGCAGCAGCATGATGAGACCACAGAGTGGCCCAGTGACAGAGTGGGGGGTGGCAGCAGCATGAGGAGTCCACAGAATGGGCCCGTGACAGAGTAGGGAGGTGGCAGCAGCGTGAGGAGACTACAGAGTGGCCCAGTGACATAGTGTTTGAGGTGGCAACAGCACGAGGAGACCACAGAGTGGCCCAGTGACCAACTGAAGATGGTAGGTGGCAGTAGGAGCACCTGGCAGCAGGTGTGGCATCAGGCGTGTAGCAGCATCAGAATAGTAGCTGAAGCAGGTAGCCAGAAGAAACAGGTCTCTTTTGACAAAGTGTAAGTATGGCACCATGGATGATCTAGTCTGATGCATCAGACACTAGTGTCTGAAAATCTTGGCTGATCCACATCTGATTCATCTTCATAAAGGTCAGTTTCTCCACATTTTGGTAGAGTTCTCCTTGGGGTAAATATGGACCCCGCCGCACTAAACACCCGCTTTGATGCCACACTGCTGGCCTGGCAGGAAAGCTTGTCCAAGGCAGACTCTGCCAGTTTCAGCCACAAATTGAGATTGGCTGCCCAGTAGTCCAGGGGATCTTCGATGTGGGGTGGCATGGTGCACTCCAAGAATGCCACAACCTGCTGGTTCAGGCAGGGGCGGACTGGGAAGTTAAAGTGGCCCTGGAAAAAAATACCAAAAGTGTAGTCGGGTCCAAATTGATGAAAGGCCGGGCCAACACAAGTAGCCAGGGCCAGCAATACCATAGTGTGGCACATTATACCACCCCAACAGAGCCAAATACCACAGTCCATCACAAAATACTGCAGCCAACAGCACAAAATACATCCCAATAAACTTCCTCTGGCTGGCATAAAGAGAGCTAAGACGGCCCCCTGGGCATCAGCCCACTGGGAAATTTCCCTGTAAGGTCTATGGATAATCTGCCCCTGGGCTAATCTAGCTGCTGCTGCTGGTGAGTAGTTTCTTCAGTAGGCGGGTGAAGAAAAATGCTCATCAGCGACTCTAGACTTAAGTAGCTGCTGATGAAGCTGGTACCACCACTCAGCAGCCATGGCAGTGGAACGTGAGCGCAGAGGGCCCCCCGGTCAGACCTGCGTGAGAATGGGTGATGGCGCACAAATATACAGCCTCTAGACGCCACACGTGCCAGGAGATGGAAGCAGCGCTCTCTCCACCAGCGGTTCCATCCACCGACTTGAAAAAGGGGTCCGCAGAACCCCGAAACGCGTTGTCACTATAACAATAATTAAAAAAACTATTGGTTTATAAAAATACTCTGGTTGCGTTTTTGCGCCTACGGTCCACCCCTCCACTCGACCCCCGGTCCAGTGGAAATATACCCTATAACATCAAAGTTATACAGGGGAGTACCCCTGTCCATCTGTATCATCAAGAAATCATTTATGGCCTTTCTCTGTTCATATAATCGGTTAAACATATGGAATAATCGGTTAAACATATGGAGGGTGCAATTCCAACGGGTGGAAATGGCACATATCCACATATGTTGGGGGATGCCGTTCTGCTGCTGCAGCTCAAAGAGGGTATGCTTTGCGATGTACGAGTGGCTGAAGTGCATGCAAAGTTTCCTAGCCATTTTATGATGTCTTGCAGATGGGGTGAAGACTTCAGGAACCACTTTACCACCAGATTGAATATGTGCACCATGCAGGGCGCATTGCTCAGCCCTCCTTGACGCAGCGCCAACACCATGTTCTTCCCGTTGTCAGTAACCATGGTTTTGATTTTGAGTTGTCAAGGAGAAAGCCAGGATTTGATATCTTGATGAAGGACGCGGAGCAGTTACTCCCCTGTGTGACTCCGTTCACCCAGGAAAACTGAGTGCAGAACGGCGTAACACCACCGTGCCCTGCACATGTGGTATGCTGGAGGAGCACTGTAAATTGTCCCTGCAGTGGAGGCTGAGGACATGGTGGAGGATGAGGAGGCAGAGGTGGACATTGTCGAAGGACCAATGGCGTCAGAACGTGGAGGCGGAAGCAGTGTCACCTGGCCAAGTAGCTGGTGTGGTTGGGAAGAAACTACATTTACTCAGTGGGCTGTAAAATACAAACGTTTGTCCTTGCACTTTGGCAGACACCGACAGGCTCATGTACTAGCCCACCTTCTATTCTACATATGTGTGCATGGCTGGTACTGCCTTTTTCCACAAATAAATGATGGCTTGGGACTCTCTACCTCTGCTCGGCACATGCCATCATTTCTTTGAAAGGTGCAGAGTCCACCACTTGCAAAGGGAGGGACTGCAGCACCAGCAACTTTGCCAGGAGCACGTTCAGCTTCTGCGCCGTTGGATGAGTGCACGCATTCTGTCTCTTGGCAATCGCTTTGCTGATTGATTGCTGATGGAATGACTGATGAGGAGTAGGAGGAGGAGCAGGAGCATCAGGACCAGCAGATGATGGGAAGGACAGACAGCTCTCTTCGGCTGAGGTGGTGGAGCCTTGACTGCATAAAATTAGGTGCGTGCAACTGGGTAATGCAGCGGTTGCTGCAGCAGGCTAGACCACCACATCAGAGCCACGGTTCTTCCAGGCCACTTTATGGTGATGCTGCATGTGTTGACACAGGGCCGTGATGCCAACATTGGCACCCTGGCCACACTTCACCTTTTTCCCACAAATTCGGAAAATGGCCATGTTTGCCTCCTTGCCCCACTGTCGAGTATGCCATTTTCCCCCCAACACTCCGCACTGACTTCCTGCTACCACTGTCTCCGTGAACCCCTGCACTGCTAGTTTCAGAGCAGGTAGGCTCCTATGAAGTGGGTGGTCTACCCCGGGCACGTTTGTCTCCCGACCTCCCACTGCTGCCACCCTCTTCTGATGATGATTATGATGAAGCCCCTTTTTCACCAGGGTCCCAAGTGTGATTGGCTACATCATCATCATCCTCTACTGTCTGCACGTCACTGATGTCCCCCTCAACGGTCTCAGGGCTAGCCTGACCACTCGCAACACCTGCTCCCAAGCGACTCTCATCATCACTACTTGCCTGCCTTCCGCCGGAAGTGGCGGATGTCTCCTCCAGATCTTGGCTGGGCAGTAGCTGCTGACAGTTCTCTAGTAGCTCGTCCTCACTGAAAAGTCGAGCCGAGCCTACAGCATATAATACCTCTCGCGCTGAGGGAACAGAAAATAACAAAGGCAGGTTGAGGACAGTTGGGGGCACAGGGCGGAGGGTGTCTGATGTCACTTGTGACCTGAGTCGAAGACCGAGTCAACCATTCAAGCACTGCTGGGTAGCTGGTCAAGACACGACCACTAGATGACACCAGGCCTCTCACTGCGACTCTTGTTGACACCCCCTCTCTTCTTCTGCTGCCTGAGACAGAAACATTTTGGCCACTGCCCATTCCCTTTGAAGGGCCTGTCATCTTTCTGTCTGAAATACTGTATAATAAAACAATTAAATAAAAATTAAAATAATACCCCCAAAAAGGCTGTAGTACAATGTAACTTCACCGCAGAATGGCAATTAAGACGTATTCAGATTAATAAACTCCCCCCACCCAAAAAAAATAAATCACAATTAAGACGTATTATTTTTCCTATTAATACACCCCAAAAAAAGAAATATAACAATCACAATTCACTGCAGAACAGCTAATGGGAAGTACGTATCTTTCCTAATAATACACCCCGTAAATGACTGTAGTAAAAAGTAAATTCACCGCTGAATGGCAATTATGACTTTTTTCTTCTTCTATTAATATACCCCCCCCCCCCCCCAAAAAAAGTTAAACAATGTAAAAAAAATCCAGAACTGCTAATAGGACGTACATATCTTTCCTATTAATACACCCTGTAAATGGCTGTAGTACAATGTAACTACAATGCCGAATGGCAATTATGACATGCATATATATATTTTTCCTATTCATACACCCCCAAAAAAGAAATATAACAATCACAATTCACTGCAGAATGGCTAATGGGACGTATGTATCTTTTCTATTAATACACCCAGTAAGTGGCTGTAGTACAATGTAACTTTACTGCTGAACAACCATAATGACATATTTTTTCCTTTTATTTATTTATTTTTCATACACCCCCCAAAAAAGTGTAAAACAATATAAAATCAATGCAGAAAGGCTAATAGGACGTATGTAAATTTCCTATTAATACACCCTGTAAATGGCTGTAGTACAATGTAACTTCACAGCTGAATGGCAATTATGACATATATTTTTTTCCTTTTTTTGTTATTAATACATCTCTCAAAATTTTTAACACAATATTAAATCAATGCAGAATAGCTAATAGGACATATGTATATTTTCTATTAATGCACCCCATAAATGGCTGTATCACACAGCACTTGCACCGCAATAGCAAGCATGGTTTGATGGAATTACTGATGTATCATATAGAGCAAACAACCTAAAAGCAGCAGTATAACTGCAATTTGGATCCCCAATTAGTGCAGCAAGGTGTAATAGTAATCGCTCCTATTACCCAGGCTGTACACTCTCCTATTGCACCCTGTTCTCCTTTTATAGTGTAGAAGATGCCTCCCCATCCTTTCCCTACACCTTGAATAATCTTTACCTGAACTTGTAAATAGTTCTCTCCCTGCACTAAGCAAACTGGAAAATGGCTGAATCCAAGATGGCTGAAGCTATTTATAGGGCTGTGACATCACAGGGGCTAGCTGGCTGCTGATTGTGGGTGATCCCACGTTCCCAGAGTTCTTCACTCCATGTCCTAACATGTGCAGCAGCCATTTTAGGCAAAAATGCGATTCATTACCATGAAGCGTGAGATAATTTGGCTTCTACTTCGTCAACTTCAATTCGCTCATTTCTGTTAATGATCACATCTCTGATGATTTATGGTAGTGTTGAAAAGGGTAAACCTCTAACCCTACCTGTACTGAAGGCTTCAATATTTCTTCTAAATGATCTTACATCATGTGAAAAGGTGAGCAGGGAGTATAATTGGGGTAAGAGGACCATTGGCAAGAGTGGTAATCCTGCCACCTCTTGGATTCAACTAAAACCAGTATGACAACTCCTGTTATATTTAGTGGCAAGAATGAAATTGAATCCTGCTGGGACAAAGTAGGTGAACCTTACAAATGTTTTCTTTGAAGCAGTTTCCCTACTGTCCTGTTGAGATCCCTGTCCTATTTTTGCCACCTTACAGATAAAAGTGTAATATAACTCAATATAGCAGGTAACAATTTGCCCAGATCACAGCGGGAGTAAAATATCTGCATATGTTGTAGAATGCATAAGTCCATGTGTTTGACAGTACTTAAAGACAATGGAGCTCATTTGTGGAGCTGAAATGTGCCTTTATGAGGCGTATTTGAGGTGCACATTGCGGCGCAATGATTAGTTGCACCTCAATCTGTGACTCGGCTCAGTGCCAGGTCTAAAAAAGTGGGCATAGAAAAAGGTCTAAATGTAAGACAGCTCGGAAAATGCCTTACATTTAGAAATGGCAGTGTATCCACCGAAGTTATGAGGAGGCAAACGCCAAGTATAAGGGTTATTAAGACCGATGTCTAATACACCGGTCTGAATAAATGTACCCCAATGTTCTTATGTAAAAGTCACATTATTAGTTACCATATTTTACGCTTTATAAGACAGACCTGATGATAACATGCTCCCCAGGTTTTAGAGGAGGAAAATAAGCCAAAACATATTCTTCATCAGACCTTATCAAGAACTCAGATCAGACCGCCATATCAGGAACTCAGATCAGACTCCCGTATCAGGAACTCAGATCAGACTCCCGTATCAGGAACTCTGATCAGACTCCCATATCAGGAATTCAAATCAGACCGCCATATTAGGACATCAGATCATACCCCCATATCAGTAAGCAAACACCAAATCCAGCTCACC
Organism: Bufo gargarizans; assembly: GCF_014858855.1. Taxonomy (NCBI): domain Eukaryota; kingdom Metazoa; phylum Chordata; class Amphibia; order Anura; family Bufonidae; genus Bufo; species Bufo gargarizans. The sequence goes on along the minus strand of NC_058084.1, from coordinate 175,094,318 downwards.
CTGTATGTTGCATTCCCAGCGCACGTCCCAACTAGGTAGGTCTTCAGTTAGTAAAAAAGAGAAAGCTTGATCCAGCACTTGTGGGATAGTTGCTCCAGTTTTATTGATGGAAATTGATCACATACAGTGGAGCCCTCTGCACACTGGTAACCCTTTAGTTACCATGTTTTGACCACTTCATGGTCTTAATCCTAACTTTCTGCTTGGTCTGTATCTCCTTCCTAAATACACATCCCCCACCTGTATCCACAAGAAGGGGGAGGAGAACAACGCCTGATGGTAAAACCAAGCAGATACACCCCTGTGATATCATTTACCAGCAACATTGGTTGCTAGCTAAAAATAAATACAAAATATTCCATGTATACACAATTTAAAAGTTCACCAGTCAGGTAATCACATAATCAAAAGTATATATAGATGAAAATGAAAACATCTCATTTAATGTAACTTTCACTGGTCAAACCGCATAGTGTGAACATGACATGCAATTTCTGCAGAATTTCCGCAGAAATTGCAGCACGGCTCAAGCTTTTTTCAAAGAATCACAGATTATTGAAGCACGCTTGACAGACAGAGGATATATGAAATGGATGATAGACAGAGGCCGCAAGATAGCGATGAGTAAAAATAGAAAGGATCTCCTTTTTAATCCTAAAAAGAACAAATATGTTAAGGATGCCTCAGCAAAACCAACAATAATATTAACATATAGCCGACAGTTTTCATTAATAGAAAAGGCCATCAAAAAATGCCTGCCAATCTGCCAATCTTATATGAAGACAGCACGCTGCACAAGGTATTGAAAGGTGATTGTAGGGTGGTAGCTAGAAGACCACCTACTCTGGCGAGTTCCCTATCTCCGTCATTTTTCAAGCACTCAGATAAAAATACCAAAAATAATGAGAAAATGTGGCTAAAACATCTGGGTTTTACTAAGTGCGGTAGTCACCCATGTAGGACCTGCAAATATGTGCAGGTTACTAACAATTTCCATAATGCACAAGGCAATGAAGTGTTTTATATAAAAGATCATATAAATTGCAACACGTCAGGGGTAATATATATTATCGAGTCCATAACTTGCAAATTGTTGTATGTGGGGAGTTCTAGTAGGAGTTTCAAGACAAGACTGCGGGAACATCTGAATTATGTTACTAATATACATGCCACAGGCATTTCAAATGTGGCAAATCATTTCATTACGAGTCACAACCGCAGCCTGAGTAGTTTCCGCATTTTTGCGTTTGAATAAGTTAAAGTCCCTTTGAGAGGAGGTAATATGAAATCAAAATCATTGGTGCGTGAAGCTTACTGGATATTTAAATTAGGAACGAGATCTCCACTGGGACTCAACCTTAGGAGAGAAATGATGTGCGTATATTAATCATATGTTGATGTCATATACAGTAATCTATTAAAAATAAGCCATATCAAATTTGGGATAAACAGGAGCCAACATATTGGGATTGCAAGAGAATTAACCCATAATATAAGTGTAATTCCATTTTGTGTTTGCACAATTGTTGTCCCATATTCAGTGACATTTGTTTTTAACCACATTTTATATGTCATGTTCACACTATGCAATTCTGCCAGGCTTGACCAGAGAAGGTTACATTACATGAGATGTTTTCATTTGCATCTATACAGTGGGATGCGAAAGTTTGGGCAACCTTGTTAATCGTCATGATTTTCCTGTATAAATCGTTGGTTGTTACGATAAAAAATGTCAGTTAAATATATCATATAGGAGACACACACACTGATATTTGAGAAGTGAAATGACGTTTATTGGATTTACAGAAAGTGTGCTATAATTGTTTAAACAAAATTAGGCAGGTGCATAAATTTGGTCACTGTTGTCATTTTATTGTTTCCAAAATCTTTAGAACTAATTATTGGAACTCAAATTGGCTTGGTAAGCTCAGTGACCCCTGACCTACATACACAGGTGAATCCAATTATGAGAAAGAGTATTTAAGGGGGTCAATTGTAAGTTTCCCTCCTCTATTAATTTTCTCTGAAGAGTAGCAACATGGGGGTCTCAAAACAACTCTCAAATGACCTGAAGACAAAGATTGTTCACCATCATGGTTTAGGGGAAGGATACAGAAAGCTGTCTCAGAGATTTCAGCTGTCTGTTTCCACAGTTAGGAACATATTGAGGAAATGGAAGACCACAGGCTCAGTTCAAGTTAAGGCTCGAAGTGGCAGACCAAGAAAAATCTTGGATAGACAGAAGCGACGAATGGCGAGAACAGTCAGAGTCAACCCACAGACCAGCACCAAAGACCTACAACATCATCTTGCTGCAGATGGAGTCACTGTGCATCGTTCAACCATTCGGCACACTTTACACAAGGAGATGCTGTATGCGAGAGTGATGCAGAGGAGCCTTTTCTCCGCCCACAGCACAAAAAGTGCCGCTTGAGGTGGGCTAAAGCACATTTGGACAAACCAGCTTCATTTTGGAATAAGGTGCTGTGAACTGATGAAACAAAAATTTCGTTTTTTTTGGCCATAACAAGGGGCGTTATGCATGGAGGAAAAAGAACACAGCATTCCAAGAAAAACACCTGCTACCTACAGTAAAATATGGTGGTGGTTCCATCATGCTGTGGGGCTGTGTGGCCAGTGCAGGGACTGGGAATCTTGTCAAAGTTGAGGGGCGCATGGATTCCACTCAGTATCAGCAGATTCTGGAGACCAATGTTCAGGAATCAGTGACAAAGCTGAAGCTGTGCCGGGGCTGGATCTTTCAACAAGACAACGACCCTAAACACTGCTCAAAATCCACTAAGGCATTTATGCAAAGGAACAAGTACAACATTCTGGAATGGCCATATCAGTCCCCAGACCTGAATATAATTGAAAATCTGTGGTGTGACTTAAAGAGAGCTGTCCATGCTCGGAAGCCATCAAACCTGAATGACCTAAAGATGTTTTGTAAAGAGGAATAGTCCAAAATACCTTCAACCAGAATCCAGACTCTCATTGGAACCTACAGGAAGCGTTTAGAGGCGGTAATTTCTTCAAAAGGAGGATCTACGAAATATTGATTTTATATCTTTTTTGTGGTGCCCAAATTTATGCACCTGCCTAATTTTGTTTAAACAATTATAGCACACTTTCTGTAAATCCCCAAAAAATCATTTCACTTCTCAAATATCACTGTGTGTGTCTCCTATATGATATATTTAACTGACATTTTTTTATCGTAACAACCAACGATTTATACAGGAAAATCATGACTATTAACAAGGTTGCCCAAACTTTCGCATCCCACTGTATATACTTTCATGTCTGTTTACTATGTGATTACCTGACTGATGAACTTTTAATATGTGTATACATGGAATATTTTGTATTTATTTTTAGCTCGCAACCAATGTGTATATAGGGTTAATGGTAAATGATGTGACAAGGGTGTATCTGCTTGGTTTTGCCCTCGGACGTTGTTCTCCTCCCCCTTTCTTGTGGATACAGGTGGGGGATGTGTATTTAGGAAGGAGATACAGACCAAGCAGAGAGTTATGATTAAGACCAAGAAGTGGTCGAAACATGTTAACTAAAGGGTTACCAGTGTGCAGAGGGGTCCACTGTATGTGATCAATTTTCATCAATAAAGCTGGAGCAACTATCCCACAAGTGCTGGATCAAGCTTTCTCTTTTTTACCCCATATCAGTAACTCAGAGCTCCATGTCAGACCCCCATCAGAATTCCATGCCAGACCCCTGTATCAGACTTCCATGCCAGATCCCCATCAGACCTCAGATCAGAGATAAAATAAATAACTTCACTTACTATTCCTGCTCTGCCGCTCCTCTCCAGGTCCAGTAATTGCTATTCCAGTTGTGTTCCCTTGTGTTCCCCGAACCGCGCTGCACTGTCACATGGTCAGGACAGTGCAGAGCAGCCCCAGGGAAGACCAGGGAGGGTGAGTACAGGAAGCGTTCCAAGCTTCACTCTCTTCACCTACTGCATACTAGTGTGAGCTTTGAAGCGCTCACTAAGATTTGTTATATAAGGCTCGCTGCCATTTTTCCCCAGTTTTGTATCTACCAATATTTACTTTTAGTCATCTGGTAGCAGTTTGACAATAATTTAAATATATATATTATTCTCATATGAATCTTTAGATTATTGTGTCTGTGATTTATTTACTATGTCAAATACAGACAAGCAGGTTTATCATTTTTATTGCTATTTTACACTATTTTCAATGAATTCATTTGCAAGATGATATGGTACCAATCTATTCCATTTTATAGACATGTTATGCTATTTTGTTCATAACTGCTGCAAAGATATCAGATGTTGTTAATCAGTTCCATACAATAAAGCCACTTAAAAAGAAAATAATTGAAACACTGTACATATAACCATTTTGGCCACTGTTTTACTCACCTGTTTAAGGAGAAAATGATTCCAAAGCAACAATGTATACAAGACTACACAATAATTTCCCTATTACTTAGATTCCGATACAGTACAACCCATGTGATCTGCCCTCTATAACAACATGGATTTTCCCCAGCGTCCCCATCCACACTCTGATCTGCAAGTCTGATCTTTATATACAACCTTCTCTCCTTCTCTATTATTTCTAAAACTGAGAGAAGGGGGCAATTTCAGAAAGAGCTGAGACTCTTGTGGCCATTCAACCTCATCGGCCTAGCCTATGAGACAGTAAAATGGCGCAAGAGGCCACTTCTGACATGATCATGTCACCACATGGACTGCAGAAAAACAGGCCACAGATCAGTCTGTGGCTTGCATTGCAGATGGCAGCAGGAAACGGGAGGGTACTACTCAGGGCCGGCGCTACCATAAGGCAGACCAAGCGGCCGCCTTAGGGCGCGCCCTGCGCAGGGCGGAAGAATGGAAGAATGAATGAATGCTTTTTTTTTTTTTTTTGCACTTGACTTATTGAACCCGCCGCGCCCGCCCTGCGTGTGCCGGCCGCGGCGATCGTCTAGTCTAGAGTAGTCAGGGACTCAGGGCAACAGATATCAAAGGCCCGCCCCCCCCCCCCCCCGAGCCTGCGTGTGCGGCTGTGTGCCGGGCCGCCCGGCCGGCAGGGCAACATAGCTAGCTAGGCACTTAGGCAGAGATAGATGATCATAGATAGATGAATGATATTCATTCATTGGCTCAGCGCGCCGCTCTGGCTGCCACTAGTGACAACTTACAAGTCACCTGCACAGGGGGGGCGTGAGTAGACACAGGCAGCCGCGGCCTGCGCCCGCCAAGAAATTGAATCCGAGGTGTGGGACCAATAAATTGAAGCAGGGACTAGAGGTGAGGCGAGCTGACTGTGTCTGTGTTGTGTTTGCGCTCACCGTCCTGCAGCATTCAGAGTTGTGGGATGAGTAATAATACTTACGGGGGAGGAAGGTGAGATCACTAATGTCCATTTATAAGTGTCATCAGTAAACATCATCATACTTAGCGTCTATGATGGCAGCTAGAGGTCTATACAACCCCGGAGAAACTCATCTCGGCCATCTTCTTAAGATTCAGAATAGACAATGATTCCTTGATTTGTTTTATTCTGCTTCTATTCTCATTCTATTGGGCCATCACCTAGGCATATCTGTTCCTGGGAAAGCTGAGTGGCAATCGATATGGCAAGAGTGAACGTACCATAACTTGTGTCTCGTCTGACTAACAGACACAGCCGTCAGTCAGACTGAAGACGCAGCCAGCAGCAGAAGTCAGACAGTCACAGCCCTACTCAGGTGTTAACATGGAGGCCTTGAGGAGGAGAAATGTGACATGGGGGGCTGATGGCTGACATGGGGGGGCTGATCTGAGGCATTGGGGGTCTGATTGCTGGCTGGTCTGACCTGAGGTGTAATGGAATATATTTTTTTCATATTATCCTCCTCTCCTCCTCTAAAACCTAGGTGCGTCTTATGGGCCAGTGGACCGGTGCGTGGGGGGGGGGGGGGGCGCCAAAATGTAGCTTCGCTTGTGTTGACAAAAATCCTTGCACCGGCCCTGGTACTACTAGGGGGGCACCAAGGAAGGGGGAAGCATTATTTATATACCTGGCACTACTGGGGGTACCAAGGAAGGGGCAGCATTATATATACAGTAACTGGTACTACTGGGGGCACCAAGGTAGGCAGGGGAGCATTAAATATACCTGGCTCTACTGGGGACACCAAGGAAGGGAGGGCATTATTTATACCAGGCACTAATGGAGCATCAAGGAAGTGGGGAGCATTATATATACTTGGAACTACAGAGAGGAGGCATTATATGTACTGGCAAAACAGGGGGGGGGCATTCTATATGTGAAGAGGAAGTAGCACTCACATGGAGCGCTACCTTCTCTTCAAACAGCTGATTGGTGGGTTGCCAGGTGTCGATCCACATCGATCAGATATTGATGACCTTTTAATATCTTTTAAAAAAAAGTATGTTCACTTTAAACTGATTTGTGTGTGGTGGTGGGGGGGGGGGGGGGGGTGGGCGCTTTGCCTGCTATGCCTAGGGAACCGAAATACCTTTCCCACCCTGAATGTACTATGTATATGGACAGCCTTTCATCTGAGTGGCCACTATATAAGGCTACATTCTTCTTGCAATGGCCAAAGGGAGTAATTATCCTTGTAAAATAAGCTGATAGGTAGTGCCAGGAGTGTAACTGTGGTGATCAGCTGAGGAAACAACACTTTTAGGCCTCATGTACACAACTGTATGTATTTTGCAGTCTACATATTGCGAATCCACAAAATATGGATACTGTCTGTGTTGCATCCACATTTTTTTAGGGACCCATTGACTTTGATGGGTCTGTGGTTTGCATTTAGCAGCCAAGTATGGGGCATGTTAATATATTTTTGAGGACTGGACATATAGATGTGGAAAGCACACGAATCATATAAAAAAAATAGAATATATCCGCAAAATAAGGACAACAGACCCATTGAAATCAATGTGTTAGCAAAAAAAGGTAGTCGGCACACCGACCACATCTGTATTTTGTGGATCTGCGGCTTGCAGACCGCAAAACATACACTGTCGTCTGCATGAGGCCACCTAATATAATGTTTAATTTTTTTTTCAATGCAGCTAATATGCATTATTGCTAAGAAATGTATAGTAGTGAACTAAAGCACATTTTTAATTACTAATTTGCTTAAAAAACATTTACAAACTTATAATTGTATAGGTGCTTTGTGAAGCAAAAGGAGACATTAAAATAGTATACCGTACCCCTGTGATAGAAGCATTTTAAAGTGTAGAAATATAAAGCAGCTGCCTGGGTAAAGCTAATAGAACAGTGAGGTAGAGAGATTTTAAACAGATAATGATCTGAAAAACATACAGTAATGCACTGCAGAAAAGTATTCACAATAACCATCCATGGATTGTAAAATATATGGAATACATGGAGGGTTTTTCAGGCTTATGGGTAAATACATGAAAAGCATTTGTGGTTTGCTTCCAAGAAAATTACTAGTTACAAGAGCCATTTTGAAGAACAACAAAACTTGCTTCCAATCAGAGGGATTTATAAAGGTCTTACTCCATATTTACCCATCCTATCTTAACAAGAGGCTTTTGTAGGTTTGAAAGGCATTTTAAAGAAAAACGTAACCGATTTAATTATGAAACAGAAAAAAAGATCCAAAAATAGCAGATCCCATTTATAAAAACCACAACCTGTTTTTGAGTACATAGCTCTATGAGGTATACTAACATACTAAATATAGTCTACTTATGTTCTTAAATGTGGAAAGAAATGAGAGTGCATGCCAAGAAGGTCTGAAATAAATCTGTCACACATACCTACAAGTCATTGTGAAAAGTTCTTTGCGCTCAGTAATCTACGGAAATATACAGTTGAGCTTGATGGCAGATTGAAACAACCTGCCCGCATAATCTGTCCTTTTCATAATTACTGTAATGAAAACCTTTAAGGTAAAAAAAAGAGTGCAAACATAAACTTTGTTTAGCTGGGCTAAAGTTGAATGAGTACTCCAACTCGACATGTGAACCCTGTCCTTTACTGTGATCCATCTCCTTTACTTGGACTCTATTGTTTATTGCAAAATCTCTCCTCTACTGTAAAACCCCTCATTTACCACAGACCCATTCGCCCCCTCTACAACAGTTGTGAAAGTTCTCCCATACTGTCAACCTTCTACCCTCTACTGTGAATCCTCTCCTTCATTTATGACCTTTTCTGTCTACCCGGTTCCTTACTGATGATAATCTCCTTTATAGTGGACCCTAGTCTTTACTGTCTACCCCCTACTTTACTATTGACCATTAGTGTTGATTGCGAATATTCTAATTGCAAAGTATTATTGCGAATATCGGCACTTCGAGAATTCGCGAAGATGTAGAATATAGTTCTATATATTCGCAATTGTGAATATTCTAGTTTTTTTTTTTTTTATCAGTAACCTCCCCTGCTTGTGGGCCAATGAGAAGGCTGCAATGTATTTGTCTGAGCTTAGCAACATCCCTAACAACCAATAGGAAAGTTTCCTACCCCTTACTATAGAGTATATACTATAATCCATTTCCTGCAGTTTTTTTTTTGCAGTTCTGAGAGAGAGCAGTGACATTGCTGTGCTCTGTGTTTTCCTCTGGATTCTATTCCTTATCTAATTACATTGGATAGTTAGTTAGCTCATATATATATATATATATAAAATACAGATAGTTAGTGGGAGATAGTGATATAGTGTAGCTGATAGGTTCCAATGCAGGGTGTTAGGTAGTGTGATAGGAATTACTGTTTATCTGCTGTCCATACATACCTGCTACATACATAGTGCTGTGATGTCACAAAAATACTAAGTGCATTCAATCAGTAATATCTACTCAGACCTGATAAAATGTGAAGTTGCATGTATTGCGCAAAAGATATGAGCATCATTAGTGCCAGTTTGCGCAATTGCAAAAATAATGACTGGAGATCACGAATTCTAGAATTTGCTAATATAATGCGAAAAATTCGCGAAAATGAATATTGCCTATGCCGCTCACCAATATTGACCATCTCCTATACTATCTACCCTCTTCTTTACTGTGGACCCTTTACTCTTCAAGTATAGCTTCTTAACTGTGGACCATGTCCTTTACTACCTACTGTGTCTTTTACTGTTGACCTTCTCCTTACTTTTTCCTTTATGGTATACACTCTCCATTCTCCCTTACGTTCTTCTATGTCCTTTACTACTGAATGTCTCTTTTACTGTTGTCACTCTTTACTGTGGTCCATTTCCTTTAGTCTTGATCCTCTACTTAAGTGTGGTTCCTCTGCTATAGTGTGAACTCTTTCCATTACCGTGGACCACCTCCTTTACGATTGACATTTCCACAGGTATGTTTTACTATTCAATGAATATGGCATTGGAAATATTGAGATACACATGCAATAATAAAAAAGTAAGGTGTTGCTGAAAACGATTAATAGAAAAATATTGGAGAGGAAAAGTGCAGGGAGCCTTATGCTGTGTTAGTTGTATTTATTCCTACATTGACTTATTCCTACATCGGTTATACATGTAATTCAATACCAACAAGATAGAAGCCTTTATTATATTGGTATATTATTATTGTACCATCCAGTCTGCACCCCTTGGTTGCTGGCTTTTCTTCTTCCGAATCATCCTTCAAAGTCTCCATATCCTAGAAAAGTCAGCAAAATGCACAGAGAGGAGTAGCTGGATGTTCCTGATGACATATTCTCATCATTATTAGATGAAGTGGAAAAGGAGGAAAAGCAGGATGGCAGAAGAAGAGTTCCCACCAGTAGGACAGGAGAGCGCTGGGGTTGGAGAAGTGGAGAAGTGCCAGAGCTGATTAGTATTCTATTCTGTGTTTACTGTCAAATAACCTGCAGGAGATTACAGGCCATAACAGCAATAAGATGCATATTGTCTCCCACCTAACCAGCCAATCCCCATACCAGCGCGTATCGCGAGACTTAGATGACAAACTTTAAAAATCAATTGTAAGACTTGAAAACCATTTTAAAGCAGCAATCCGAAGTCGGCTTAGGTACTGACTGTTACCTCGGTACTGAAGCCAACTTCGGATTGCAGTTTTAAAATGGTTTTCAAGTTGTACAATGAAATGTCGAAGTTCTTCACTGAAGTCTTGTGACTTTTACCTCTGTGCAGCCCTACATTTGAATTTCTTGTCTAACTTTGGCAAAATTGCAGACTCTATTTTTTCAGTATGCAGTATGTTTCAAAGAACTATCTTCTCTATCTATCTATCTATCTATCTATCTAGATATACAGTATGAACACAAATAACAAACACTTATGTAAATGTGTAGCAGTGATAACTCATAACAGCTGGTGGGTATCACTCCACTATATACCATTCTGTGAAATATACTTCATCTATGTAAATAAATGTTTTTTGAAATGTAACTGTGTTTTATTATATCATGAATACAGTAATGATGAATGTTGCAAGAAATTGATACATTTCCTGTAAATATTTTTCAGACAACAATACCCTATTCACAGTAAACGTCATGTTCTTAAACTTACTAAACTGTTTCCATTGTGCTTGATTTACAAGAGCGGTCAGTTCCAAAGCACATTTGATTTGCAGATGTCAAAAGGAACAAAAAAGAAAAAAAAAAAAAGGAAAGCACAAAAGCGCATAACTATAAAAGCAGGCTCTATTGATTGCAGTTAATTTTACATAGCATTAGTTCAGCAATAAACACTGGAACATCTTGATAGTTGTCCAGTTCAATTGCAAAATAACATTTGATTGTCCACTTTAGTTCATAATGTTAGTCGCCTCTGGTTTAGGTCTTGAAATGAGCATTGTGGTGTAGTCAGTGGTAAACAGGATTATTTTTTTTTATTACAAAAGCAGACGGCTATTTTTGGGCATTCATTTTACATTAACTGGAATCCTATCAAACAATTTCATTCTTAGATATCTCTATCCTGTTACTAATAAAGAAAGAATGTGCAAAAACTATAGTAAGAAGTTGATGTTTCTTTTTTCATTTGCTTGGTAATAACTGGAAAACAACAGAATGCTACATCAGCATATTATTACTGGTCTCTGTACGCAATGGGTTTAGGCCTTAGATTGCCCTTTGACTCCAATGCTAAAAAAAAGTACAATATCTACTATACGGTTTGTGCCTCTGTCAGGAGAATAGATATGTTTGACTTTTACATCTGGATATTTTCTCGGCATATACGGTACATCATATATAGGACTTAAACTTAGGGTGTACAGAGCCATACCTTGTTTTGTTATGTGTTTTCATTTTGAATGGCAAGGTTTGTCCAACTTGGATTGTCTCACAGGGGAATAGGTGGGCCCCTGACAAAGGTGGTCCCCAACTCCCTCAACAGCATCTCAACCAGCCTACAGCCTACATTATTTAGCAATATATCCAATTTATTATTATAGATCCATGAGATGACTAAGAAGACTTCTAGGTACATACAAAGGCAGGACATTATGCTACAACAAAAGGGGGAATGTATCAAACTGGTGTAAAGTAGAACTGACTTAGTTGCTCATAGCAACCAGATTCCATCCTTACATTTTCCGAAGGAGCTACGGATAATTAAAGTTGGAATCTGATTGGATGCTATGGACAACTAAACCAGTTCTACTTTACACCAGTTTGATAAATACCCCCCCTAAGAGTGGGGGTTCCACTCAAAACACATGAGAATATAAGCCTTAGTGTCAGTGTATGTGCTTGTACCTGTCTGGAGCCTTTGAATGATAAAATATATATAATCTGTGTCTTTTATCAGGTTGGCTGGACTTCATCTTCCTTTGCAGACCAACCAGTATCCTCTTTATATGTTTATATATATATATAAACATTTAGTATAACTATAATCATATTGACCCAGAGAAGGGAATTAACTTGGCAGTTTAGCACACAGGGAGCATTATAAAAAAGTAAACCCATAAAACAGTATTTTTTTATTTTTTATAATTCCATCACATTTAAAAATGTTTAAAGTCTTCCACTACATTATATCAAATATGAAGAGGCAAAATGACAAAGCCCATTTTTTAAAGTTATGGCTCCTTGAAAGAAGGGTGTAATGCTTTATGCAGATGATCGAATTTTCGGTCCACATCTGAACCACATTTCTTTTATTTCTATTGGGCCGAAAGAAACATGGACAGCACATGGATGCCACCTGTGTGCTGTCCACATCTGTGCAGGTGTGCTGAAAAATATAGAACATGTCCTATTCTTGTCCATTTTGCGGGCAAGAATAGGCATTTCTACAATGGGGCCTGTGAAAATTGTGGGATGCAAACAGACCATATCCTTACCTGACTGGATGGATACAGTCATGTGCTGCAAGCCTATATGACAAAAACAAATAAAGGCTGCATCAGGAAGGGGTTAATATAGTATTATAGAAATGATAATAGCAGTTTTGATGCATCAAAGAAAGAGGGTAGATTATTTTCAGAATAAAGTGTGTACAACAATGACTTTTCATTTAATATCCAGTATGCACCATCTTAAACGTAAATCCATGGCACCAATGTCCTTCTTCAGTGATTTTCCTTACCAATAGAGAAGTTACAATAAACACTAAAGAAATGTGTTCCTATGGTTGTTCTTAAAACACAATGGAAAATCCTTACAGATTATACATTCCTTCCAAATGATGAGGATATGGGATCAGAGGATGAAAATGACATAAAAACTAAAAGGGAACAGAAAATGATTGTTTTGCATGAATCCAACAACTGCCTTGAATTATCCTCAAGGTTTTATTTAAAGTGATTTTTTTATTTATTTTACCCAACTTTGGTCAATAAGCATACCCAAGTCTTCTCTTTTCAGACATTGTAAGCATATATGCTCAAGTTCCTTCTGTGAACTTCTATTGACACATTATTTGTGCCTGTCTGCCAATGACAAGGTGATCTCTTTTAGACAGGAACCTACACTAAATACTACCTCCACTGTGGGTAGAAATACATGGAGACAAAAATAGTAATAAATTACTAATAGGAGTTTATTATTAACCACCTAATATACCAGAGTCCACAGAAAATCTACTACTAAACGAGATAGATAGAGGTGGTTATTATGGGGGACTTCAACTACCCAGATATAGACTGGGAAACTGAAAGCTGTACATCTCATAAAGGAAACAGGTTCTTAGCAATAACCAAAGACAATTACCTTTCCCAACTGGTTCAGAACCCGACTAGAGGGACGGCCAGACTGGACTTAGTATTAACCAATAGACCTGACAGAACAACTAATATGCAGGTTGAGCAAAACCTGGGAAATAGTGACCATAGAGTAATAGCCTTCCAATTATCCTTCAAACTAGCGTTTCTACAGGGAGGAACAAATATACCAAACTTCAAAAAAGCTAAATTTTGCAAACTAAGAGGCGTAACTAATTGGGATAAAGTCCTCCTCAAAAATAAAAATACCACCACAAAATGGGATATTTTTCATCCTAAAATCTAATTGTGAGAGGTACATACCTTTTAGGAATAAGGGTTAAGGAACAAGAAGAAACCAATGTGGATACATAGAACTGTAAAGAAAGCAATAAATGACAAAAAGAAAGAATATAAATCACTAAAACAGGAGGGTGGCATGGAAGCACTGAAAAACTATAAGGAAAAAAATGTAATATGTAAAAAACTAATAAATGCCGCCAAACTAGAGACCAAGAGATTAATTGCCAAAGAGAGCAAAAGTAACCCTAAAATGTTCTTCAATTATATAAATGGTAAAAAGTATAAATCTGAAGGTGTCGGCCCTCTACAGAGCAATGAGGGGGAAGTTGCAGAGAGAGACGAGGAGAAAGCAAAGCTATTAAATATTTTTTTCTCCACTGTATTCACTGAGGAAAATAAACTGTCAGATGAAATGCAGAATGCAAATCGCCAGGACCAGATGGCATACACCCTGTATCCTAAGGGAATTAGGTAATGTCATAGCCAGACCCTTATTTCTGATATTTACAGACTCTATACTGTCAGGGAGTGTTCCACAGGATTGGCGCATAGCAAATGTGGTGCCAATATTCAAAAAGGGTGCAAAAACAGACCCCAGAAATTATAGGCCGGTAACTTTAACATCTGTTGTGGGTGAAACAGTTTGAAGGTTTTCTAAGAGATGCTATCTTGGAAGATCCCAATGAAAACAAGCAAATAACATATCAGCATGGCTTCATGAGGGATCGGTCATGTCAGACTAATTTAATCAGTTTCCATGAGGAGGTAAGTTCTAGACTTGACAGTGGTGAACCAATGGATGTCGTATATCTGGACTTCTCCAAAGCATTTCACACTGTACCACATAAAAGGTTAGTATATAAAATGAGAATGCTTGGACTGGGAGAAAATGTCTGTATGTGGGTAAGTAACTGGCTCAATGATAGAAAACAGAGGGTGGTTATTAATCGTACACACTCAGATTGGGTCACTGTCACTAGTGGAGTACCCCAGGGGTCAGTATTGGGCCCTATTCTCTTCAACATATTTATTAATGATCTTGTAGAAGGCTTGCACAGTAAAATATACATTTTTGCAGATGACACTAAACTGTGTAAAGTAATTACCACTGAAGAGGACAGTATACTACCACAGAGCGATCTGGATAGACTGGAGGCTTGGGCAGAGAAGTGGCAGATTAGGTTTAACACTGACAAATGTAAAGTTATGCACATCGGAAGGAATAATGCAAATCACCCGTACATACTAATTGGTAAAACACTCGGTAACACTGACATGGAAAAGGACCTTGGAATTTTTATAAACAGCAAACTAAGCAGTAAAAACCGGCAGCTGCTGCCAAGGCCAATAAGATAATGGGATGCATCAAAAGGGGCATAGATGCCCGTGATGAGAACATAGTCCTACCACTTTATAAATCACTAGTCAGACCACACATGGAGTACTGTACAGTTCTGGGCTCCTGTGAAGAAGGCAGACATAGCAGAGCTGTGAGAAGGTTTAGAGGAGGGCAATTAAAGTAATAACTGGAATGGTGGAACTACAGTATCCTGAAAGATTATCATCATTAGGGTTATTCACTTTAGAAAAAAGACGACTGAGGGAGATCTAATTGCAATGTATAAATATATCAGGGGACAGTACAGAGATCTCTCTCATAATCTATTTATCACCAGGACTGTGACTGTGAGTGACTGTGATGAGGGGACACCCTCTGCGTCTGGAGGAAAGAAGGTTTGTACACAAACATAGAAAAAGATTCTTTACGGTAAGAGCAGTGAGACTATGGAACTCTCTGCCTGAGAAGGTGGTGATGGTGAGTACAATAAGGAATTCAAGAGGGGCCTGGATGTATTTCTGGAGTGTAATAATATTACAGGCTATAGCTACTAGTGAGGGGTCGTTGATCCAGGGAGTTATTCTGATTGCCTGATTGGAGTCGGGAAGGAATTTTTTCCCCCTAAAGTGGGAAAATTGGCTTCTACCTCACAGTTTCTACCTCTCTGGATCAACTTGCAGGATAACAGGCCGAACTTGATGGACAAATGTCTTTTATACTATGTTACTCTGGTGCCATACTGGCTTCCATTAAATTCAGGGATTGAAGGTTCCAAATGCATGCTGAGCCCACACTATATTTTACCTCTTTTTATGCCACAATGGCCTCCATTAAATTCAGGGAATGCAGGCTACACAAGCATGTTGAGCCCACTCTGTATTTTACCTTTCCTGGTGCCCATTGGCCTCCAATAAATGCAGGGAGAGCAGGCTACAGCTTTATACTTGCACTAATTAAAATCTGCCTATGGGGTGGGCAGGTTGGTTAGGAGGGCACAACCAATGGAGTCAGCCATAGCCTTGTCATTGGCAGACAGACACAAATAATTTTGTAAAAAATGAATTTGCCAAGAATCTCACATTTATAACGTAGCATTAGCATTAGTACATTTTTTATAGTGAGTATGGCACTATTGTATTTAATTTGTAATTTGTGTTTGCAGACTGCTGTTGCATTCTGTTTGTTTATTTGCTTTTATGCTTTCAGCCACTGTGACGTGCACCTGCACATTGGGATGTGCTGACAAAAGGTGCCTTTACACGTGGCAGATTTTATGGCAGAAAATTCTGCAACTCAAAATCAATTGTATTCATTTAAATGGTGCAGCAAGCACATGGATTTCTGTAAGCACCATCAAGGTGAATGGAACTGATTTTCTGCCATGTGTGAACGATATTTTTCTTTGTAGTCCTATATTTTCTTTACTTTTTTATTATTCTGGTGTGAAGTCTTGTTTTTTTGTGGGATGAGGGGACATTTTCATTGGTACCATTTTGGAGTACATAAGATTTTTTGATCTCATATTATGTTTGTTATGAGGCAAGGTGACCAAGAAATGGCTGTTCTGGCATAGCTTTTTTATTGTTTACATCTAATGCAAGTACATCATGTGATATTTCTATACAGCAGGTCGTTATGGATGTGGCAGTACCTAATATATCTTTTTTTTAGTTTTACAGTATGTTTTAGGATACATACTGTATGATTACTTGTTAAGTTTTGGGGGAGGCAAGGTATCAAAAAATGGATGTTCTGGCATAGTTTTCTTTTACCCGACAGGGTAGAGCATGTGATATTATGCATTTTATTTTATTCTACATTTACTTTCTTTTTTCTGATACCCCATAAGGTCATATAAGACGTTTGGGGGAGATCTAACATTACATTTTTTATTGCTGATTTCTCCTGTAACTAGGGCTGACAGTTATCTTCTTTTAGAACTTGTGGGAAAATATCATTTAGTTTCAGGTCAAAGTTATGCAGGCATATAAAACATTCTGAAGGGTTTAAAAACTTTCAAGCGCCACAATATGTACTCGACAAATAATTTGATTGCAATAGCAATAGAAAACGTGTCTATATATGTATATATATATATATATGAATATATATCTGCCATAAAAAAATATTTTAAAAAATTACAAAAAAAGCTAGCTTATTAAAGCTGAAAATAGATAAAATGAATCTGGTCATACACATGTGGTTTTAAGTGGTTACATTTCAAATGTTTTATGGATAATACAAAAGTATGGCTGAAGAACAGTGTTAACACAAACGTAGAGTACATTTTTTTTTCATATTCAAACTGATACCTAAACCAGTAACGTGACAAAACCCAGAGTAGTAGGATCTCATGTTCTTTCTATACTTTTTTAAACATTGTGTATGGATTTCTGCATACCATTTATACCCACTCACATTTTCTAACATTTAATCCCACAATTTTTATTTGAAGGTAAAACAATAGCTCCATATTTGGCATTGTCTAATGTCACATGTCAGCAACTCGGCCAGCATTCCTGAACTTTCACATTACTTTCCCTAACAACTATTTTAAAAATGGATCTAAAAATATACTCCAAGTCTCGATACCACTAATACGGTCAAACAATAACCACATTTGGTCCTATGGTTGATGTTGATACTACTAAAAGCACATACCTCTTCATTCTAAAAGCAGCAGCATACTGAATTTAGGAAAGCAGCTACAGTATCTCAGTGACAGTAGAAAAACATTGGATAATTGTCCGCACTTTGACTTATGCTGTCTCCCAAGACCTCACCTAACCCAGCTTCATTGTAAATAAACTACTGTGGGAAAGCTTGAGAAAGGTGACAGTTATGTTAATAGTTGCTTTGTTATAAGCATTGTCAGCAATCTGAGTTCCATAAATACCACAGTATAAATCTACTCATGGCTGCCGGTACTGTAAAAAACTGTTTAATATGAAAACAAAAAAAAGAAGGGAAATGTTTTGCTTATGTGATCTCTGAGGATATGAGTCAGATGTTAATAAAAAATGAACTCATAGTTATTAAACTCACTAGAAATAAATAGAGATGGAGATGCATATCTGTTTAGATATGTTGAATAGCATGATGTCATTAGAGGACAAAAAAAAAAAAACATTACAAAAAGCTAAATATGAGAATTATTTCCTAAGTAGCTTACATGGATAGATAAGACCAGTCTTACATGTCACTTGTAGTTTTGCCCCAGTAGTGGGGCCCAGAGAACAGAAGATGAATGGCAGGAAAGGGGGCCCCAGAAGACAGAAGATGCATGGAAGCAGAGGAGAAACCAGAGACCGGAAGATTGATGGGAGGAGGGCTCAGAGGAGAGAAGATGGATGGGAGGAGGGCTCAGAGGATAGAAGATGGATGGGAGGAGGGCTCAGATAACAGAAGATGGATGGGAAGTGGGTTCAGAGGAGAGAAGATGGATGGGAGTATGTGTCAGAGGACAGACGATGCATGTGAGGATGGCTCAGAAGACAGAAGATGGATGGGAGGAGGGCTCAGAGAGTAGAAAATGGATGGGAGGAGGGCTCAGAGGACAGAAGTTGGTTGGAAAGAGAGCTCATAAGACAGAAGTTTGATGGGAGGTAGGATCAGAGGACAGAAGATGGATGGTAGAATGGCTAAGAGGACAGAAGATGCATGGGAGGAGGGCTCAAAAGACAGAAGATGGGTGGGAGGAGGGCTCAGAGAACAGAAGATGGATGAGAGGAGGGCTCTTTCTGTGGTACTTTCCTGTGTCATTGTGCAGTCTCTTTCCTTCATCTCTTAGTGCCATCTACAGAGTTGTCTCTATAGCATAAAGCTGGGCTGTACTAACAGTGTAGGAGAGGAAGGGCAGACAGCATCTACCTGAAGAACACAGCAAGGAGCCCTGGCTGGTTAAGGAAGCAGTCAGGCTGCTCCATGCAAGATCTGTGTTGCTCCACTGACATTCTACAGCAGTGAAGTAAGTGTAGGGAACATCCTTTGGTCCTCTGGTGGGATAGTCCAACACTACAGCAGAGAAGCCTGCAATGTGATGGAAGACTAAAAAGTTGGGGGAGCAACTAACTACCGTAATGTGATGAAATACTTTGATTAAATAAAATCTACATGTTCACTGAGCAAATAAATACGACAACAGAATTACCAACCTCTATTTGGTCAATTCAGGGCATGTACTGTACAGTACTGTTCAAAAAAAAAATAGCAGAGAGTTTAAAAAAAGCAAATAAAGAGCTAACTCATTATAATAAGGCTACATGCACACAAACCTTGTTTGTTTCCGTGTCCATTCCATATTTTTTTTGCGGATAGGATGCGGACCTATTCATTTAAATGGGTCCGCAAAAAATGTGCACAGCACATTTTCTGACCGCAAAACACATACGATCGTGTGCATGTAGCCTGTTATTTCTATAAATGCAAATCTGCGTTTTAAAAGCTGATCTTAATAACCTTGCGCTGGTGCTTAAGTTTTGTAGAGGGGTTGGCCTTTATATAACTTGGGCAAGCCCAGTGACGTCCGATGCTCGCTCCTGCCCTCAGTCTCCTGCAGATCGCACTGGCGCAGCCCTCAGTGGGTGCTGCGTCTGCGCGAGACTTCGCTCGGCCGTGAGGGAGGGGGAGGAGAGGGATGAGAGGCTGTGGGCGGTTAGGCATTCTGAAGGAAGGCGTTTTGGGCACTGTAAGAGGGGCGTTACTGGGCACACTAAGGGGAACATAACACCCCTCTGGGCACCTTCAGGGCTAATTTGCATAATCATAAAAGTAGTTTTTCTCCTAAACTACTGGACAGATTACAAGATAGAAGAGCACAGCCGATTCAAGGTAAGCTGTGGTGCATGACTGCTTTAAAATCCGATTTTGGGTTAGGAGAGGTGACAGAATCCCTTTAAACACCCTTAATGACCAGACCACTTTTTACCCTTCTGCACTACACTACTTTCACCGTTTATTGCTCGGTCATGCAACTTACCACCCAAATGAATTTTACCTCCTTTTCTTCTCACTAATAGAGCTTTCATTTGGTGGTATTTCATTGCTAGTGACATTTTAACTTTTTTTGTTATTAATCGAAATTAATGAAATTTTTGCAAAAAAATGACATTTTTCACTTTCAGTTGTAAAATTTTGCAAAAAAATGACATCCATACATAAGTTTTTTGCTACATTTATTGTTCTACGTGTCTTTGATAAAAAAAAAAATGTTTGGGTAAAAAAAAATGGTTTGGGTAGAAGTTATAGCGTTTACAAACTATGGTACAAAAATGTGAATTTCCACTTTTTGAAGCAGCTCTGACTTTCTGAGCACCTGTCATGTTTCCTGAGGTTCTACAATGCCCAGACAATAGAAAACCCCCACAAATGACCCCATTTAGGAAAGTAGACACCCTAATGTATTCGATGATGGGCATAGTGAGTTCATAGAACTTTTTATTTTTTGTCACAAGTTAGCGGAAAATGATGAATTTTATTTTCTTTTTTTTTTTTCCTTACAAAGTCTCATATTCCACTAACTTGTGACAAAAAAATAAAAACTTCCATGAACTCACTATGCCCATCATGAAATACCTTGGGGTGTCTTCTTTCCAAAATGGGGTCACTTGTGGGGTAGTTATACTGCCCTGGCATTTTAGGGGCCCAAATGCGTGCAAAGTAGTTTGAAATCAAAATCTGTAAAAAATGGCCTGTGAAATCCAAAAGCTGCTCTTTGGAATGTGGGCCCCTTTGCCCACCTAGGCTGCAAAAAAGTGTCACACATGTGGTATCGCCGTACTCAGGAGAAGTTGAGGAATGTGTTTTTGGGTGTCATTTTACATATACCCATGCTGGGTGAGATAACTATCTCGGCAAAAGACAACTTTTCCCATTTTTTTATACAAAGTTGGCATTTGACCAAGATATCTATCTACACCCCAAAACACATTGCCCTACTTCTCCGGAGTACGACAATACCACGTGTGACACTTTTTTGCAGCCTAGGTTGGCAAAGGGGCCCACATTCCAAAGAGCACCTTTCGGATTTCACAGGCAATTTTTTACACATTTTGATTTCAAACTACTTTGCACGCATTTGGGCCCCTAAAATGCCAGGGCAGTATAACTACCCCACAAGTGACCCCATTTTGGAAAGAAGACACCCCAAGGTATTTCGTTATGGGCATAGTGAGTTCATGGAAGTTTTTATTTTTTGTCACAAGTTAGTGGAATATGAGACTTTGTAAGAAAAAAAATAATAATAATAATTTTCCGCTAACTTGTGACAGAAAATATAAAATTCTAAGAACTCGCCATGCCCCTCACGGAATACCTTGGGGTGTCTTCTTTCCAAAATGGGGTCACTTGTGGGGTAGTTATACTGCCCTGGCATTTTAGGAGCCCAGATGCGTGAGAAGAAAAAATGCCCTGTGAAATCCGAAAGGTGCTCTTTGGAATGTGGGCCCATTTGCCCACCTAGGCTGCAAAAAAGTGTCACACATGTGGTATCTCCGTACTCAGGAGAAGTTGGGGAATGTGTTTTGGGGTGTCATTTTACATATACCCATGCTGGGTGAGAGAAATATCTCGGCAAAAGACATTTTTTCCCATTTTTGTTATACAAAGTTGGCATTTGACCAAGATATCTATCTCACCCAGGATGGGTATATGTAAAATGACACCACAAAACACATTCCCCAACTTCTCCTGAGTACGGCGATACCACATGTGTGACACTTTTTTGCAGCCTAGATGCGCAAAGGTGCCCAAATTCCTTTTAGGAGGGCATTTTTAGACATTTGGATCCCAGACTTCTCACGCTTTAGGGCCCCTAAAATGCCAGGGCAGTATAAATACCCCACATGTGACCCCATTTTGGAAAGAAGACACCCCAAGGTATTCAATGAGGGGCATGCCGAGTTCATAGAAAACATATTTTTTTTGGCACAAGTTAGCGGAATTTTTTTATTTTATTTTTTTCTCACAAAGTCTCCCTTTCCGCTAACTTGAGACACAAATGTCAATCTTTCATGGACTCATTATGCCCCTCAGCGAATACCTTGGGGTGTCTTCTTTCCAAAATGGTGTCATTTGTGGGTTGTTTGTACTGCCCTGGCATTTGAGGGTCTCCGCACTCATTACATGTATGGGCAGTATTAGGAGTTTCTGCTATTCTCCTTATATTGAGCATACGGGTAATGAGATTTTTTTTTTCCGTTCAGCCTCTGGGCTGAAAGAAAAAATGAACGGCAGATTTCTTCATTCGCATCGATCAATGTGGATGAAAAAATATCTGGCAAAAAAAAAAAGGAGGGGAAAGGCGTCTGCCAGGACATAGGAGCTCCACCCAACATCCATACCCACTTAGCTCGTATGCCCTGGCAAACCCGATTTCTCCATTCACATCAATCGATGTGGATGAATAAATCATTGCCGGGATTTTTTTTATATTTTTTTTATATATACAAAGTGTTTGACAAAGCATATGAACACTGCCGCCTCCTCAGCTCATATGCCTCGGCAAACATATCTTTTACTGCAGAGGAGAAATCTTGTCTTGCAGCACCGCATACACTGACTTTTGTGTAATCTGACAGCAGCGCAATGCTTCTGTCAGAATGCACATCAGTGCTGCAGCTAGTCGATCGGTTGGTCCACCTGGAAGGTAAAAAAAAGAAAAAAGAAAAAACCAGGCCGCAACGCAATAAATTTATTAACTTTATAATAACTTTTGAACAGAACATATAAACTTTAACTTTTTGAACATAACGTTAACTTTTTTGCTTACTGGTGATTTTTTTTAATTTTTAATTTTTTTACCTTTATAGGACAAACCTCTCCTTCCCAATGGGACAATGTGCAAAGCGCAAATCGCCCAAAGATGTGGCGAAGTACATTATGCACTTTGTCCCAGGTGAAAGGAGAGGTTTGCAGCAGCTCTGTGTGAATGGGCCCTAATAGCCCTGTGTGCCTGTCCTGTGAGATGTGATACCTATGCTAAGTGTATCTGTGTGTGGTACTTCCAGAAACACTCTCCAAAGCATAGGGCAGGGTGGTCAGGGCAGTCAGGACAGAAATGGCGGGTGTCACGCCTTATTCCACTCCTGCTACAGACACAACATCTTTTTCGGGGTGACGGTTGGGTTGAGGTACCGGCAACGACACTGGGGAATGGTCGCTCGTGTAGACGGCTAACTACACTGGTGGATGGGGCCTCCATCCACCAGTGTTATAGTCGTGGACACAGAGGGGCTTTTCAATGACACTGGTTGCTCGCTCAATTTGGATTGTCGTGTCTGCGTGTATGGAGGAGAGCATGTAAACGTCACGCTTGTCTCTCCATTTGACCGCAAGCAGTTCTTCATTACACAAGGCAGCCCTCTTCCCCCTTGCAACGAAGCCATTGGGGGAAGCCCGCGCGACTAGTTCGTGCGGTGCCACAGCAGCCAATCTGTTCTAGGAACAAATGCCTGTAGAGGGCCACACTTGTGTTGAAATTGTCCACATAAAGATGGTACCCCTTGCCAAATAAGGGTGACACCAAGTCCCAGACTGTCTTCCCACTGCTCCCCAGGTAGTCAGGGCAACCGACCGGCTCCAGGGTCTGATCTTTTCCCTCATAGATCCAAAATTTGTGGATATAGCCTGTGGCCCTTTCACAGAGCTTATACAATTTGACCCCATACTGGGCGCGCTTGCTTGGGATGTATTGTTTGAAGCCAAGGCGCCCGGTAAAATGTATAAGGGACTCGTCTACGCAAATGTTTTGCTCAGGGGTATACAAATCTGCAAATTTCTGGTTGAAGTGGTCTATGAGGGGACGAATTTTGTGGAGCCAGTCAAAAGCTGGATGGCCTCTGGGATGAGAGGTGCTATTGTCACTAAAGTGCAGGAAACGCAGGATGGCCTCAAATCGTGCCCTGGACATGGCAGCAGAGAACATGGGCATGTGATGAATTGGGTTCGTGGACCAATATGACCGCAATTCATGCTTTTTGGTTAGACCCATGTTGAGGAGAAGGCCCAGAAATTTTTTTAATTTGGAAACTTGGACTGGTTTCCACCGGAAAGGCTGGACATAAAAGCTTCCCGGGTTGGCGGATATAAATTGAGTGGCATACCGGTTTGTTTCTGCCACGACTATGTCCAAGAGCTCCGCAGTCAAGAACAGCTCAAAAAAATCCCAGGGCCGAACCGACCTGAGCTGTCTCAACCCGAACTCCAGACTGGGCGGTGAAAGAGGGAACTAATGGTGCGGCTGAAGTTGGGGACTGCCAATCAGTATTTGCCAGCACCTCAGGGACTCTACGGGCCTGTCTGTGCGGTGGCTGCGACGGGGTAACTATTGCACGTGCCACTGTACCAGCTTCAACTGCCCTTCTGGTGCTCGCCACTTCACCATGTTGTACGGCAGTGCTGGTACTAGGTCCAGGATGGGCTGCGCTGCTGGTGTATGCCTCACCACGTAATCCGACAGCGCCAGCCCCACTCTGCTGCCCTTGAAGCGGATCCTGCGCAACCTGTGGTGTAGCAACACGGTGCCGGGTACGCCTGGTGCTATCAGGGACCTCAACCTCCTCGTTCCAAACTTTGTGTCAGACTGCCACTGCTTTCTACAGGTTCATATTCTGACCCGCTAGATTCATCAGATGAGGGTTCCCATTCCTCATGCGACTGGGTCAGAAGCCTGTAGGCCTCTTCAGAAGAATACCCCCTGTTTGACAGTTGGACTACTAAATTTAGGGGTATTCCCTGAGACTACCCAAGAAAAAAAGCAAGCCTGTCTTACAAATGGGAGGCTAGCGAAGTACCGGAGGCCGCTGCGATTGATAAAAAATATCAAAACTGATTTTTTTTTATCGCCGCAGCGCTTGGAAAGTGATTGTGCAGTGATCAAAAAATTAAAAAAAAATTTGTCACTGCGGCGGGGCAGGCGTGGGTGAACGCACGTGTGGGCGACCGATCAGGCCTGATCGGGCAAACACTGCGTTTTGGGAGGAGGGCGAGCTAAGGTGACACTAATACTATTATAGATCTGACTGTGATCAGTTTTGATCACTTACAGATGCTATAAAAGTGCAAATGCTGATTAGCGATACGCTAATCAGCGAATCAGTGACTGCGGTGCGGTGGGCTGGGCGCTAAACGATCGCTAAACTACCTAACCAAGGGGCCTAAACTATCCTAAAACCTATCAGTCAATACCAGTGGAAAAAAAAGTGACAGTTTACACTGATCACTTTTTTCCTTTCACTAGATGATTGACAGGGGCGATCAAGGGGTGATCAAGTGATTAATTGGGGTGATGGGGGGTGATCTTGGGCTAAGTGTGCTGTTGGTGTGTACTCACTGTGAACTGTGCTCCTCTGCTGAGACCAACCGACGAAAAGGACCAGCAGAGGAGCACAGCAGCCATTTAACACATTATATTTACAAATATAATGTGTTAACTGGCTTCTGATTCGTTTTTTTTAAAAATCATCAGCTTGCCAGCCACGATCATTGGCTGGCAAGCTGATGACGCGACCCCCCTCTAACTTTTGCCGGCCCGCGATGCGCATGTGCGGGCCGGCTAAGCGCGTCATCTCGCGTCTCGCGAGATGACGCATATATGCGTGACTGTGCCTGGGACAGCCGCCTCCGGACCGCAATCCTGCATTAGGCGGTCCGGAGGTGGTTAAGAGACTCCTCTGTCCTCCACTCGTTACCTGTATTAATGGCACCTGTTTGAACTTGTTATCAGTATAAGAGACACCTGTCCACAATCTCAAACAGTCACACTCCAAACTCCACTATGGCCAAGACCAAAGAGCTGTCGAAGGACACCAGAAATAAAATTGTAGACCTGCACCAGGCTGGGAAGACTGAATCTGCAATAGGCAAACAGCTTGGTGTGAAGAAATCAACTGTGGGAGTAATTATTAGAAAATGGAAGACATACAAGACCACTGATGAGATCTCACCCCGTGGGGTCAAAATGATCACAAGAACTGTGAGCAGAAATACAAGAACCACACAGGGGGGACCTAGTGAATGACCTGCAGAGAGCTGGGACCAAATTAACAAAGGCTACCATCAGTAACACACTATGCCGCCAGGAACTCAAATACTGCAGTACCAGACGTGTCCCTCTGTTTAAAGTATAACTGTCGTATTATTTATTTTTTGGAGTATTGGATTGTGGTGATTAATATTTCCTTGGTGGCCTTATTTCAACTTTTCACTGTGTATTCAATTACCCCTTAATTCCCTGTACTGCCTACTTTTACCTGTGCTTAAAATAGGGTTGCTAGGCATGCCCATGTTTATGTAAATGAGTTTTTACATGACACAACTGTATAGAAAGGTTATTGAATATTATGTTAGGACAATCAGAAAACTTTTTGTCTCCCTAATGATATTGATCTAGGTGGGCAGGTCCACCCAAGCCATCCAACAGATCTGAAGTAACTTTGAGGCTTGCTGGCTCTTGGTCAGATGAAAGCTGGTTTAGAATGTCTCATAGTGCACAAGGCTGCCATTGTAAGGTATGTTGATTCAGCCTGTTATCTATCTCATGGATAGATTGATGGCTTGCACATACCTGGCTTTTGTCATATAGCCTTTGTGTGGTTGTTTATTGTATGTCATAGGAGTCCAAGATGCATCCAGTTATCCTCTTAATGCTGTTTCCAAACCATTTTGATGGGGTTTCCATCAATTTCAAACTATTTTTTCTGAGAACCAGACACCCTCTCTTCTTCCGAGCAGGGGCTGCCTGGGGTTCTCGCATTGATTTCCACCGAGAGCACACAAGCACTTTGGTGCTCGATCAACACAAGTATAAACTGAAAAAACATTCACTTAACTTTGAATTACTAAACTAATATTTAGTTGCTTCTGAGAAATGCTTGGAATCTGTGTTGCATGGAGTCGATCATCTTCTGCAGCCTCTGAACAGGTGTTCCAGTCTAGGTCGATTGGCCGACATTCCACAGTTCTGTATTTTATTTCACCCCACAAGTTCTCTATGGAATTGAGGTTAAAGGATTGGGCTGGCCACTCCATTACTTCAATCCTCTTTGTCTGTAACCAAGATGTTGTCCATTTAGGCCCCTTTCACATGAGCAAGTTTTCCAGTGCGGGTGCAATGCGTGACGTGATGTGAACTGCATAGCACCTGCATTGAATACTGACCCATTCATTTCAATGGGTCTGTGTACGTGAGCATTTTTTTTTTCACGCATCAGTTCTGCGTTGCGTGAAAAAATGCAGCATGTTCTATATTCTGAGTTTTTCACGCAGCCCTGGCCAACAGAAGTGAATGGGACTTCAGTGAAAAACGCATTGCATCTGAAAGCAAGTATGGATGCAATGCATTTTTCACTGATGGTTGCTAAGAGCTGTTTGTAAACCTTCAGTTTTTTTATCAAGCGCGTGAAAAACGCATCAAAACTGCATTGCACCCATACAGAAAAGACTGAACAACTGAATGCAATCGCAGACAAAACTGACAAAACTTGCTTGCGAAATGGTACAAGTTTCACTGAACGCACCCTGAAAGCATCTGGAGCCAATCCATCACGCTTGTGTGAAAGAGGCCTTACCGGTAAGTTTTAGGTCATTGTCATGTTGAAACACCCATTTCACGGACATTTCTTCTTTGGCATAGGGCAACATCATCTCCTCAAGTATTTTGAGCTATTAAAACTTATTCCCTAAACATGACCACTAATATGTGCTAAGTATGCTTACCACCATGGTATGAAAAAAATCTCCATATGATTTTTGCACCATCCTGCTTTACTGCATGCCTTACTGCATGTCCCGGGGATTTAATTCAGTACATGGGGGTTACAGTCTGATTGCTTTTATCAGGTTTTTATGTTTAACATATTTTAATAATTATGATGACTTTTTTTTATTTTTCTTGTCAATATCTTCATTTAAAAAAAAAACAAAAAAACCATTTTACTGCTTATTAGTACAAGCAGGAATAGAATGACAAATAGCACCTCTGTGTACAGACAACACAGGATCCCCCATTCACGATAGATGATATCACAGCTTATCAGCTCCCACCTTACCTCTGCACAGGTCACAGAACCACCATTTAATATTGCATACAATGTAGTGAGAAGTGGGAAAAAAGTGGGATGGAATAAAAAAAAAAAAAAAAACACAATTACCCCATAGTTTTACGGGTTTGTTTTTATGGCATTCACTATGTGGTATTACTGACTTGTGCTCTTCATTCTCCAGTACAATTACGGCAATATCACATATTTATAGTAGTGATGATCGAGCAACCCAATGCTCGAGTGCTCCGTCCGAGCATACCGGGATGCTCGGGTGCTCTACCGAGCACCCGAGCCCTATAAAAGTGAATGGGAGGACCCGAGCATTAGACCAGGCACCCCCTGCTCTGAAGAGGGGAGGGTGCCTGGTTCATAGGAAAAGGTCAGAAATTGATGGAAACACCACCGAAATGGGTCGGGGACAGCATGGGGAGGATGTCTGGATGCATCTTGGACTACAATGTCGCTGCTGGTAACGATGTTGCCCGAGTTGTACGCCACTTTTACAGACTGACCATAGAACTCACAAAACCAAAGATAAAGCGATTTTAGATGAAAAATTGTTAGGAAACATTCTTTCCTGTATACTAACTTTTATATAAAGAGCAAGTTCAGACCAAAATTTCCATGATTTTCGGAACTGGGGCCATGACTAAGAGGGAAGGCCAGTGGTTTCGATTGTGTTGACCGGACGATCAGACTGAACTAATTGGAAGAGGAACGGCCGGTGGCATCTATATTTTACCTGCAGAGGTGAAATTCTTGTACCGGCGCAAGCCGAACCACAGCTGAAACCTTTGTTGCCACAAACGTTTTTATTAATCAACAACTTAAGTTGGAGGCTCGAAGACGATCCCCGGCAGCGTTATTCCCATTTCCCGCCGAGCATTTTCTGGGAAACTAAAGTCTTTGGGTTCTGGGGGGAGTATGGTTGCAAAGCTGAAACTTAAACTAATTGATGAAAGGGCACCACCAGGAGTGGAGCCAGCAGGCTTAATTTGACTACGCAAGGGAAGCCTCACCCGGCCCGGACACAGAAAGGATTGACAGATTGATACCTATTTTGCGATTCTGTGGGTGGTGGTGCATGGCCGTTTTGAGCGTGTGGATTGAGTCGATTTGTGTGGTTCATTCCGAAACCCAAAGATACTCCTCCATGCTAATTAGTTACGTGACCCCCGGTGATTACGATTGTGTTGACCAGACTATCATCTGATGATAATTAACTTGGAAGAGGAACGGCCGTTGAGCTGACCGTGTAAAAAATTGTAGGTGAGGGCCTGCTGCCGCTTTGTTAACTCTAGATAACTTCTAAGCTGATCGCACGTCTCCGTGATGTTGACAATCTATTCGGATGTTTGCTCTATCAACTTTCGATGTTATTTTTTGCGCCTACCATGGTGACCACGGGTAATGGGGAATCAGGGTTCACTTCCTGAGAGGGAGCCTGAGGGATGACCACGGCTACCACTTCCAAAAAAGGCAGACGGGGACACGCAAATTTCCCAGTACCGACTCAGGGAGGTAGTGACGATAAATAACAATACAGGACTCTTAAGAGAGCCTGTCATTGGAACGAGTACAAAAAAAATTACAGGGAATGTCATAGGTATTTAGGATGTGAAAACATTATACAGGAGAGGTAAAGTATGATTGATGGCCTGCTGGTGACCCACTAAAACATTAGGGGTGAGGGTCTTCAGCTGAGCTGACCATCTAAAACATTATGGGTGAGGGCCTGCTGGTGAGCTGACCATCTAAAACATTATGGGTGAGGGACCTGCTGGTGAGCTGACCATCCGAAAAATTACATGAGAAGGCGTATATGTGATGGACGAGGAGGAGGAGGAGGAGAACCATATTCAACCATATACCCTTTTTTGTGGCGGAAGGGGTGCATGGGAATACAGAGTATTCAGTACATTCTAAACAACACATTTAAAGTGCCTTTATGTTCAGTCGTGGCTTTCCTCTGGTGGAGTGGAGAAGTCAGGGGCAATCCAGGCCTTGTTCATTTTTATAAGAGTCAACCTGTCAGCATTTTCAGTTGACAGCCGAATAGGCTTATCTGTTATAATGCCACCAGCAGCACTAAATACCCGCTCAGACTAAACGCTGGTGGCAGGGCAGGCCAGCACCTCCAAGGCGTAGAGCGCCAGATTGTGCCACGTGTCCAGCTTGGACACCAAGTAGTTGTAAGGCACTAAGGGATCACTGAGGACGCTGATACGGTCTGCTACGTACTCCTTTACTTCGAAAACTTTTCCCTCCTTGTGACACCAGGACGTGCATCATGTTGAGGGTGCTGGCAGGGTGTCATAAAACTGTCCCAGGCCTTGGAGAGTGTTGCCCTGCCTTTGCTGGAAGTGCGTTGTGTTCCCCTTGTCTCCCCACCTCGGTTGCCCAAGGAAGTACGGACTCTGCTGCCAGCACTGTCAGATGGAAATTTTTGCAACAATCTGTCAACAACTTCTGGTATAGCACCATTTTGCTCGTCCTCTCCACCGGAGGAATGAGATATTAGAAGTTCTCTTTGTAGAGGGTGTCCAGAAGGGTGAACATCCAGTAATCCCTGTTATCTAAAATGCGTATAACACGGGGACCACGGGAAAGGCAGCCTAACATGAAGTAAGCCATGTGTGCCAGAGTACCAGTGGGCAAGACTTTGCTGTCATCATCAGGAGGATGACTATCCATCTCCACATCCTCTTCCGCCTCTTCTGTCCACCCATGCTGAACAGATGGAATTAAAGTTCCATGGCTACTACCCTGTGTAGTGGAGGCAACCATTTCCTGCTCCTCCTCCTCCTCCAATACGCTCTGAGAAGACAAACTTAGGGTGTTCTGGCTATCACCCAGGGTCATGTCTTCTTCCCCCATTTCCAACTCTTCCCCACGAACAGCGTTGGCCTTAATTGTGAGCAGCGAGCGTTTGAGTAGACACAGAAGTGGGATGGTTACACTGACAATAGCGTTATCGCCGCTCACCATCTGTGTCGATTCCTCAAAGTTTCAACAGAGGTCAGACATCCATGCCCACTCCTCGCTTGTGAAGACCGGAAGCTGACTGGAAAGGCGACGACCATGCTGCAGCTGGTATTCCATTACTACCCTTTGCTGCTCACAAAGCCTGGCCAACATGTGTAACGTGGAGTTCCAGTACGTGCTCATGTCGCACAACAGCCGCTGACTTGCGAAAACGTGCACACACGCGGCGCACCTTCTCCAGGAGCTCGGGCAAATTGGGGTAGGTTTTCAGAAACCACTGAACCACTAAGTTAAAGACGTGGGCTAGGCATGGGATGTGTGTGAACTTGCTGAGCTCCAAAGCCGCCACCAAGTTACGCCCATTATCACACACAACCATGCCTAGTTGCAGGCTGAGTGGCGAGAGCCACAGCTCAGTCTGGTCTCTTATCCCCTGCCACAGCTCTGCGGCGGTGTGCTGTTTATCCCCTAAAATATAATCTTCAGCACGGCCTGTTGACGCATCCCCACAGCAGTGCTACACTGCTTCCAGCTACCAGCTGATGGCTGACTGGTGCTGCACGCGGAGAATTCGGAGGTGGAAGTGGAGGAGGAGGCGGAGCCACTTACATAGGTGCTGGCGGTAACCCTGATGGAAGTAGGGACCGCAATCCTGGGCGTCGGAAGCACCTGTGCCATACCAGGGTACAAGTCGCTCCTAGCCTCCAATACGTTCACCCAGTGTGCCATCAGGGAAATGTAGTGTCCCTGGCCACAAGCACTTGTCCATGTGTCAATCGTTAGGTAGACCTTATCAGTAACTGCTTTGGTCAGGGCACAGGTGATGTTAGCAGACACTGCTGGTGTAAGGCGGGGACGGCACACGGGGAAAAATAGTGGAGGCTGAGGATTGAGTACCGAGGGATGGCCGCCTACATCAGGCCACGAAAGGCCTCGGTGTCCACAAGCCTAAATGGCAATATTTCAACCGCCAGTAACTTAGAAAGTTGTGCGGTTAGTGCCATGGCCTGTGGGTGGGTGGCTGGGTATTTGCGCTTGCGTTCAAATGCCTGGGGTAAAGACATTTGGACGCTGCGCTGGGACAAGGAAGTGGATGTGGTCACTGATGGTGCTTGTGACTGTACAGGTCCAGCGCGGGAGGCATCCAGGCCTGCGCCTTCGACAGGCGATTGGTCGTCACCCAACATAGGGGAAGAGGAGGCAGTGGTGTGACCCGCGGAAATAGATTGTGGACCCAGGCGTTCCTCCCACTTATTGCGGTGCTTGGCTGCCATGTGGCGGATCATTCTGGTGGTGGTGAGGTTGCTACTGTTCACACCTCGGCTCATTTTGGTGTGGCACAGGTTGCAAACTACTTTTCTTTTGCCGTCTGCACTTTCCACAAAAAGCGCCATACCTACTCCTTGGCAAGGGAGATTTCTGCAAGGGGGTGCTCCGTGGAAGGCTTGTGGGCCTGTTTGGCGTGGCCCACCTTCTCCCTATTGCCACCCCACTGCCTTTTCCAGCCTATTGCGGTGCTGCAGATCGCTCCCCCTCGGGACTGCTGTCCTCGCTCGCGTTTCGGCCTTCCCATGTTGGGTCAGTGACCTCATTGTCCACCAAGTCCTCTTCAACTTCCCCACTCCGATCATCCTACTTATTTGCTGACCCCAACACAATTTCAGTGATTGACAACGGTATATCATCCTCTTCATCAACCTCAGCAGACAGTAATTGTGGTTGACTTGATGGCAAAATAGCTCCCCAGAACATCCGAGTACCGGATCGCTTGTTTGGCCAGACTCTACATGGTGGGAGGAAGGATGATCAGGGTGAGGATTGTGTTGTTGACCAGACTGTTGGCTACGGAGACTGGACTTGGTGGAAGACAGTATTAAACCTACAAAAGAAAAAACCTCTCTGTCTAGTCTAAACAGACTAGAAGTGGAAGACAGGGTGGTGCTTAACCCAGTGGAAGCATTATCTGCTGCAATCCAACTGACCACCTGGTCGCACTGGTCTGACTTCAAGAGTGTTGTCTTGCGACGCCCTGCAAACTGGGACATGAAGCTAGGTATCGTGGATGACTGTTTTCCTTGTGCTCTGGCGGCAGGCACAGTTGCAACGCGCCTAGAGCCACGGCCTCAGCGCGAACCATCACGTCTACTTCCCCATCCCTTAATACTCGCCTTCTTCATATTGACACTGTTGTCACTGATATTTGGATTTAATATAGGCCTCACACACTGTCTAGAAATAAGTGTATATTTGCTTCTCACTGGTCATAGCAAGCAGAGTTTGAACAATACAGAAACTGACTGTAACTGCAATTTGGATTAAATATAGGCGTCACACACGGCCTAGATAACAGTGCTGATTTGCTTCTCACTGGTCACAGCAAGCAGAGTTTGTTTAATACAGAACTTGACTGTGTAACTGCAATTTGGATTAAATATAGGCGTCACACACGGCCTAGATATCAGTGCTGATTTGCTTCTCACTGGTCACAGCAAGCAGAGTTTGTATAATACAGAAACTGACTGTAACTGCAATTTGGATTAAATATAGGCGTCACACACGGCCTAGATATCAGTGCTGATTTGCTTCTCACTAGTCACAGCAAGCAAAGTTTGTTTAATACAAAAACTGACTGTGTAACTGCAATTTGGATTAAATATAGGCGTCACACACGGCCTAGATATCAGTGCTGACTTGCGTCTCACTGATCACAGCAAGCAGAGTTTGTATAATACAGAAACTGACTGTAACTGCAATTTGGATTAAATATAGGCGTCACACAAGGCCTAGATATCAGTGCTGATTTGCTTCTCACTGGCCACAGCAAGCAGAGTTTGTTTAATACAGAAACTGACTGTATAACTGCAATTTGTATTAAATATAGGCGTCACACATGGCCTAGATATCAGTGCTGATTTGCTTCTCACTGGTCACAGCAAGCAGAGTTTGTATAATACAGAAACTGACTGTAACTGCAATTTGGATTAAAAATAGGCGTCACACAAGGCCTAGATATCAGTGCTGATTTGCTTCTCACTGGTCACAGCAAGCAGAGTTTGTTTAATACAGAAACTGACTGTATAACTGCAATTTGGATTAAATATAGGCGTCACACACGGCCTAGATATCAGTGCTGATTTGCTTCTAACTGGTCACAGCAAGCAGCGTTTGTAAAAAAACGCAGAAAATGAATGTCACTAACTGTCGACCTGACACAAAAAAATTATTCCCCCAAAATAAATTTTGCTGCCACCTCTAACAATAGTCCTTAACCACCTCAGCCCCCCTAGCTTAAACCCCCTTAATGACCAGACCACTTTTTACAATTCTGCACTACACTACTTTCACGGTTTATTGCTCGGTCATACAACTTACCACCCAAATGAATTTTATCTCCTTTTCTTCTCACTAATAGAGCTTTCATTTGGTGGTATTTCATTGCTGCTGACATTTTAACTTTTTTTTATATTAATCGAAATTGGCCGAAATTTTTGCCAAAAAACTACATTTTTCACTTTCGGTTGCAAAATTTTTCAATTACAACTACATTTCTATATACATTTTTCTCTAAATTTATTGTTCTACATGTCTGAAAAAAATGCAATAAGTGTATATTTATTGGTTTGGGTAAAAGTTATAGTGTTTACAAACTATGGTGCAAAAATGTGAATTTCCGCATTTTGAAGCAGCTCTGACTTTTTGAGCACCTGTCATGTTTCCTGAGGTTCTACAATGCCCAGACAGTGCAAACACCCCACAAATGACCCCATTTCGGAAAGTAGACACCCTAAGGTATTCGCTGATGGGCATAGTGAGTTCATGGAAGTTTTAATTTTTTGTCACAAGTTAGCGGAAAATGTTTTTTTTTTTTTTTTACAAAGTCTCATATTCCACTAACTTGTGACAAAAAATAAAATTTTACATGAACTAACCATACCCCTCACGGAATACCTTGAGGTGTCTTCTTTCCAAAATGGGGTCACATATGGGGTATTTATACTGCCTGGCATTTTAAGGGCCCTAAAGCGTGAGAAGTAGTTTGGAATCCAAATTCGTAAAAATGCCTTGTGAAATCCTGAAAGTACTCATTGGAATTTGGGCCCCTTTGCGCATCTTGGCTGCAAAAAAGTATCACACATGTGGTATTGCCGTACTCAGAAGAAGTAGGGCAATGTGTTTTGGGGTGTCTTTTTACATATACCCATGCTGGGTGAGAGAAATATCTCTCTAAAAGACAACTTTTCCCATTTTTTTATACAAACTTGTCATTTGACAGAGATATTTCTCACACAAAGTTTGGGTATATGTAAAAATACATCCCAAAACACATTTCCCTACTTCTACTGAGTACGGAGATACCACATGTGTGACACTTTTTTGCAGCCTAGGTGCGCAAAGGGGCCCAAATTCCAATGAGTATCTTTTAGGAGGGCATATGGATTCTCACGCTTTAGGGCCCCTAAAATGCCAGGGCAGTATAAATACCCCACAAGTGACCCCATTTTGGAAAGAAGACACCCCAAGGTATTCCGTAAGGGGCATGGCGAGTTCCTAGAATATTTTTTTTTGGCACTAGTTAGCGGAAAATAATTTTTTATTTTATTTTTTATTTTTTTTCTTACAAAGTCTCATATTCCACTAACTTGTGACCCAAATTTTTTTTTTTACATGAACTCACCATACCCCTCGCGAAATACCTTGGGGTGTCTTCTTTCCAAAATGGGGTCACATGTGGGGTATTTATACTGCCCTTGCATTTTAGGGGCCCTAAAGCGTGAGAAGTAGTTTGGAATCCAAATGCGTAAAAATGCCCTGTGAAATCCTGAAAGTACTCATTGGAATTGGGCCCCTTTGCGCATCTTGGCTGCAAAACAGTGTTACACAACTTCTCCTGAGTACGGTGATACCACATGTGTGACACTTTTTTGCAGCCTAGGTGCGCAAAAGGGCCCAAATTCCAATGAGTACCTTTTAGGAGGGCATTTTTAGGCATTTGAATTCCAGACTTCTTTTCACACTTTAGGGCCCCTAAAATGCCAGGGCAGTATAAATACCCCACATGTGACCCCATTTGGGAAAGAAGACACCCCAAGGTATTCCATGAGGGGCATGGTCAGTTCATAGAAGATTTTTTTTTTTGGCACAAGTTAGCGGAAAATGATTTTTTTTTTGTTTTTTCTCACAAAGTCTCCCTTACCGCTAACTTGTGACAAAAATTTCAATCTTTTATGGACTCAATATGCCCCTCAGCGAATACCTTGGGGTGTCTACTTTCCAAAATGGGGTCATTTGTGGGGCATTTATACTGCCCTGGCATTTTAGGGGCCCTAAAGCGTGAGAAGACTTCTGGAATATAAATGTCTATAAATGTCTAAAAGATTTTACGCATTTGGATTCCGTGAGGGGTAGGGTGAGTTCATGTGAGATTTTATTTTTTGTCATAAGTTAGTGGAATATGAGAATTTGTAAGAAAAAAAAAAAATTCCGCTAACTTGTGCCATAAAAAAAAAATCTTCTATGAACTCGCCATGCCCCTCAAAAGTGATCTTTATAGAGCCGCAGCGATTTTACGGTGTTTTTGCAGTGATCAGAAAAGAAAAAAATTCTGTTACTGCGGTGGGGCGGGCTGAACGCAAGTGTGCACACAAGATCAGGCCTGATCGGGCGAACACTGCGTTTTTTGTAGAGCCTATAGAACATGTCCTACTCTTGTCCGCAATTGCGGACAAGAAAAGGCATTTTCTATATAGTTCTGGCAATGTGTGGATCCGCAAAATGCGGAAAGCACATTGCCGGTGTCCGTGTTTTGCGGATCTGCGGTGTCTGTGTTTTGCGGATTCGCGGAACCTTGGATCCGCAAAACACATACGGACGTCTGAATGGAGCCTTATAAGGGGCTGATCAATGACAGGGGGGTGATCAGGGAGGCTATATGGGGTGATCACCCCCCTGTCATTGATCACCCCCCTGTAAGGCTCCATTCAGACGTCCGTATGTGTTTTGCGGATCCGCAAGACACATACGTACGTCTGAATGGAGCCTGACAAGGGGGTGATCAATGACAGGGGGGTGATCAGGGAGTCTATATGGGGTGATCACCCCCCCTGTAAGGCTCCATTCAGACGTCCGTATGTGTTTTGCAGATCCGCGGACCCGTGGATCCGCAAAACACATATGGACGTCTGAATGGAGCCATACAGGGGGGTGATCAATGACAGGGGTTGATCACGGATTCTATATGGGGTGATCACCCCCCTATAAGGCTCCATTCAGACGTCCGTAAAACACATCCGCAAAACACATATGGACGTCTGATAGGAGCCTTACAGGGGGGTGATCAATAACAGGGGGGTGATCAGGGAGTCTATATGGGGTGATCACCCCCCTGTAATTGATCACCCCCCTGTAAGGCTCCATTCAGACGTCCGTATGTGTTTTGCAGATCCACGGATCCGCAAAACACATATGGACGTCTGAATGGAGCCTTACAGGGGCGTGATCAATGACAGGGGGGTGATGAGGGAGTAATACTGGGGGAAAAAACTTTTGAAAAATTTTTTTTTTTCTTTTCATGGCCATATTCTGACCCCCAAAACTTTTTTTATGTCTACAGAGATGTGTGGGGGCTAATTTTTTTGTGGGACGATCTGTAGTTTTATATAAAGTCATTTTGGGGTGTGTATGACATTTTGATCACTTTTTTAAAAATTTTAAGGAAGGAAGTAAAGTGATGAAAAAATTGCAAATTGGTCATTTTCTCCGCCCGTTTCGTTATTCATAATGTGGGATACATTTTTTTTATACGTTAATAGTATGGGTGATGCCCATGATATTATATTTTTTAAATGTTTATTTTGGGTGGAGGGGGGTGAGTAGAATTTTTTTATGTTTTTCAAAATTATTATTATTATTTTTTTTACCAGATTGCAATTTGTTCCATTGTTCTATACATAAATCACCATATTACAATCCTGTGCTGCCACCTGCTAGCCTGAACTGTAATATACAAGTAATGAGCCTGGAAGCCTAGTCCAGTCTCAGGCTCATTGCTATGTATGAACACCTTCTCTGATCTCTGCCCAGAGGAGAGACGTTCATTGGGGAGGCACTTCTGACTTTTAGCCCTCTCAGACGTTGTGGTCACATTTGACCACAGTATCTCAGGTGTTAAATGTCTGCGGTTGGCATTACCGCAGATCGCGGACACTAGCCTTGGTTGTCTGCAGGCACCCGGCAGCTATAGTGCTTGCTCTGCAGTGGGCGCCATCTTTAAAGACCCAGTGGATGTCAGGAAAGGGTTAAATATACTTAAGACAGGTAACTAAAAGCCAATTAATAGATAATAACATCATATGTAGCCGTCTCATTAGTTTGAGAACTTAGGTGCACTTGACGATCATGTCTTTGCTTAGTAGAAATAGATTTTTCTTTAGATCACAGTGAGAAACATTATAATTATAATCCACAAAAGCTGTAGAAAACAGGAAGAAAGTCTGGATAATATAACAATATATTTAAACAGGCAAAAATCTGCCAGTTGACAACTACTACAGCTACTACTACTACAGCTAGTAGTACTTCTATAGCTAGGATGAGATTCAGCTGAACATAGGGCCTCAATCCATTTGGTTAGACATCTTTCTGAGGAGGATTGGGTATATAATATATTGTTGCAAACAGTCTTGAAATTGCAGGGACTGTCCCTAATTTTCAGAGACAGTCCCTGCAAAAATTTGGCTATACCAGTCCAAAAATAGGTGGGATTTATGTAACATTGGGGGCATCCCAGTGGCTAAGTTTGTACATATATAATTGACCAATAACAAAGGTGCTCTGTGTTTAAATGTAGTCCTGAGCCAGCCCTATTAGTCCTGTACTGTATTTCTCAGTGGTCATTATCTGCCTCTGTCTGCTCGGATTGCGGTATACAATCGCTCAGTGACCATGTAGATTTTATGTCTTCAGAGTATTTCCTCATCCCCTGTAAGTTGCTCTCCCAGCTTGTCTTTTCAGTCCTCCATTACATTGCAGGCTGTTCTTCCGTCTCTGTAAGAACTGACATTTGATAGTCCATTAAAGTGGTGTAACTAGATCCCACAGGACATTTTTGAATCAAGCCCAGTGTATAATACTGTTGAGTTGGCCCTGACAATAAAATCTTTCAGTTCTCCTCCCAGGCAGGCCCCTTCTGAGTTTGGATCCCGTAGCAGCGGATTCCGCTATAGCTATGCCCCTGGCCCATTACCTTAGCAATTCTCTAGCTGAAGAACTCATTTGTTTAGTTTTCATCCTTTTTATATTCCATTTTCTGCTTTATATCTTGGAAGTTGCAATGGCTGCTGGGAAATGTAGCCCCCCAACCCCTGGCTGGACCATATTTATGTATGCAGCAATGTCCAAAGTGAATGACTTTTCAGCACACAGACCTTCTCCAAGCTTCAAAAGGCCTGCAAAATAATAGCTGTTTTATGTTTCTGTGATGTTAAAGTCTCTGCCTTGATAGTGCTCAACCTTGGACTTTGTTGAACATACCGTATACCGTACCTTTGCCCTTGGTTCAGTTGACTGTATCCTGAAACAAGTAGCACAAAATGACGAGCTTTCAAAATAACAAAATGCAAAACTGTGTCACAAGATATCTATCCCATATGTGTCAACGTGCAGTCATCCAATGGTTGGGATGTGTATTGCATAATCTTTTTTTCTTAGTATGTCATACTATTGTATTGAATTTGTTTTTGTGAGAGATTGGAGTTGTGATCTATATCTATCTATCTATCTATCTATCTTATCTATAAGTAGCTATAATGGAATCAGGGGAAACAGCTGCTATGGGGCCCAAACTCAGAAGGGGCATGTATAGGAAGAGGACTGAAAGATTTTAGTTTCAGGACTCCCTGAACAGTATTATACAAAGACATTATATACAGTTACATAATATACAATATACTGTATACATGAAGGAAATTGACGCCCGTCCAAAAGGTTGTTGTGGGGCCCAGTCAGTTCTAGTTATGCCACTGCTATATATCTAAATATACACATACAGTGCATTGCAAAAGTATTCACCCCTTCCCCCTTGACTTTTTTCCATATTTTGGTACATTACAGCCTTACGTTCAATGTTTTGGTAATCTAAATTGTATGTGATGGATCAGAACACAATAGTCTAAGTTTGTGAAGTGAAAGGAGAAGAATATATAAATAAAACTATTGTTTAGAAATAGAAAACAGGAAATTGGCATGTGAGTGTGTATTCACCCCCTTTGTTAGGAAGCCCATAAAAATCTCTGGTGCAACCAATTACCTTCAGAAGTCACATAATAAGTGAAATGATATCCACCTGTGTGCAGTCTAAGTGTCACATGACCTGTCATTACATATACACACCTTTTTTTAAAGGCCCCAGAGGCTGCAACACCTTAGCAAGAGGCATCACTAAGCAAACACTGCCATGAAGACCAAGGAACTCTCCAAACAAGTAAGGGACAATGTTGTTAAGAAGTACAAGTCAGGCTTAGTTTATAAAAAAATCACCAAATCTTTGATGATCCCCAGGCGCACCATCAAATCTATCATAACCAAATGGAAATAACATGCACAACAGCAAACCCTGCCAAGAGACGCCCGCCCACCAAAACTCACGGACCAGGCAAGGAGGGCATTAATCAGAGAGGCAGCACAGAGACCTAAGGTAACCCTGGAGGAGCTGCAGAGTTCCACAGCAGAGACTGAAGTATCTGTATATAGCACGACAATAAGCTGTACGCTCCATAGAGTTGGGCTTTATGGCAGAATGTCAGTACCAAAAAGAATATATAGATACTCATTAAATCACATGACATGATATACCAACACAAGATACAATTATACCATACAAAATTTCATTATAATCATTGTAATACACATGATTGACACATGATGGTTAAAAAACAAAATAAAAAAACACTAGGGCTGGTGGTGCATGATTGGTGGACTGAAAACATAATAAAGTGCAAGTGCAAATGCGCAGCCAGCAACAAGAATAAATAAATAGGTAAATAAATAGATACTGGCGCCAACAGCAACCGGCTAGTGACCCTTGAGAAAGCAGCATGCAAAACTAGCCTTGGGGAGTGGACTGGTGGTGCTTGTATTTTGCTGTGGACTAAATTGCGGTCAGTATAAATTGTAACGCTGTCTCCCTCTTTTTTGGTAAATGTTACCAACTTTTGGTGATTAACCCTCACCCGACCTTTGACGTACTGTTACGTCATGGGAACCACTGAGTTCCTGCAATTTGACGTAATAGTACGTCATAGTGATCACTGCAGGGGCCCGGCAGTCCATGGTAGCCAGGCCCCTGCTGTATCCGCCGGCATCGCTGTAATAGCCGATGCCGGCGGATTAACCCCTTCTATGCTGCGGTCCGTGCTGACCGCGACATACAAGAGGTTTGTGTCGGGTGAGGGAGAGCATGAAGTCCCCGCGCTGCTGTGGCGGGACCCGATGCGACACAAGGCAGCCAGATGCCATGCAGAGGCTGCCCAATGCCTTGCACGGCATCAGGAACTGCCTTCTACGGGAGAGGAGATCCAACCTCGGGCTGGGTCTCCTAGGCAAC
Source organism: Bufo gargarizans (assembly GCF_014858855.1). NCBI lineage: Eukaryota > Metazoa > Chordata > Amphibia > Anura > Bufonidae > Bufo > Bufo gargarizans. The sequence goes on along the minus strand of NC_058084.1, from coordinate 175,052,874 downwards.
CTGTTAGTGTATGACTCAGTGTCATACACTAACAGGCAATGCCGTACAATACAGATGCATTGTAATGCATTGCAGAGGGGATCAGAAACCCAAAAGTGAATGTCATAAATAAAGTAAAGTAAAAAAAAGTAAAAAAAAAGTGTTTTTAATAAAATTAATAAAGTAAAAAAAAAAAACACACATATTAGGTAAAAGTGAAATACATTAAAAAAATATGCACATTAGGTATCGCTACGTCCGTAACAAACAGCTCTATGAAAATATCACATGACCTAACCACTCAGGTGAACTCCGTAAAAAGAAAAACTGTGTAAAAAGAAAAAGCTATTTTTGTCACATTACATCACAAAAATTGCAACAGCAAGTGATCAAAAAGGCATATACCCCCCAAAATAGTACCAATCAGACCGTCTCCTCATCCCGCAAAAATGAGACCCTACCTGAGAGAATTGGTCAAAAAATAAAAAAGCTATGGCTCTCAGACTATGAGACACTAAAATATCATTATTTTGATTTAAAAAATGCTATTATTGTGTAAAACTTAAATAAATAAGAAAAAGTAGACATATTACCGTATTTTTCGCCCTATAAGACACACCGGCCCATAAGACGCACCTATGTTTTTGAGGGGGAAAATAAGAAAAAATATATTTTGAACCAATAGATGTGCTTTTGGTGGGTTTTGAACTAATTGTGGTCTGTGGATGGCGCACTGTTATGGGGGATCTGTGGATGGCAAACTGTTATGGGGGATCTGTGGGTGACGCACTGTTATGGGGTATCTGTGGGCGACGCACTGTTATGGGGGATCTGTGGGTGACACTTATGGGGGATCTGTGGGTGACACTTATGGGGGATCTGTGGGTGACACTTATGGGGGATCTGTGGGTGACACTTATGGGGGATCTGTGGGTGGCTCTTATTGGAGTCTCTCGATGGCACTGTTATGGGGATCTGTGTATGACAGTTATGGGGGGATCTGTGGATGACACGTATATAGCATCTTATGCTATGTGTCATCCACAGATCCCCTCCATAACAGTGTCCCTGTAGTGAATGACCTTCAATACAAGGGGTGGGGGTCGCATCTGCTTTTATAATGACAGCGGGGCCCGTGCAGTGACTGTATTCTACTACACGGGCCCCGCTAGCTGTATAATCGTATCTGTATTCTGTAATAGTTAATTATGTATATACCGGTAATCGCATACCGGTAATCGCATCAGCGCTACTTACAACTGCAAGCGCTCGGTAGGTAGCAGAGAGGAGGGAGGAGGCAGGCCGGGAGGACGGGCGCTGGCAGCGTGAGTCACTATGTCACAATTAACTATTACAGAATACAGATACGATTATACAGTGAGCGGGGCCCGTGTAGTAGAATACAGTCACTGCACGGGCCCCGCTGTCATTATAAATGCAGATGCCGGTCCCCCAGCCCCTCCTCCCTCACAGCTGATACACCCGCCGTGCGGCATCGCGGTGGGTGTATCATTGAAAATACGGCAAAATCAGCAGCATTCGCCCGATAAGACGCACTGCTATTTAAGTGCATCTTATAGGGCGAAAAATGCTGTATTTTTACCACTGTCATGAAGTACAATATGTGACGAGAAAACAATCTCAGAATGGCCTGTATAAGTAAAAGCGTTTTAAAGTTATCACCACATAAAGTGACACATGTCAGATTTGCAAAAAATGGCCTGGGCAGGAAGGTGAAAACGGGGTTGAAGGGGTTAATATTAAGCTGTTTTGGCTCTTCACCTATTTGATACTGTACACCTTCATGCTCCGGGTGTGCCACAACGGTGACGCTGGTGATATTCTGTTTGATGTCTATCAATTTTGTAGCCGGTTGCTGTTGGCGCCAGTATCTATTATTTACCTATTTATTTATTCTTGTTGCTGGCTGCGCATTTGCACTTGCACTTTATTATGTTGTCAGTCCACCAATCATGCATCACCAGCCCTAGTGTTTTTTTATTTTGTTTTCAACCCTGTGTTTTGTCAATCATGTGTATTACAGTGATTATAATACATTTTTCTGTGGTATGATTATATCTTGTGTTGGTATATCATTTCATGTGATTTAGTGAGTATCCATATATTCTTTTTGGTACTGATAATTTGACTATATATGGGTCGGATATATTTATATGGGAATTAGTGGCCAGAAGAAAGTCATTACTTTCAGCTAAAAACAAAAAGGCACGTTGTGAGTATGCAAAAAGGCATGTGGGAGACTCCCAAAATGTATGGTGGAAGGTGTTCTGGTCTGAGGACACAAAAATTTACTTTTCGGCCATCAAAAAAAACGCCATGTCTGGTGCAAACCCAACACAACACATCACCCAAAGAACACCGTCCATCACAGTGAAACATGGTGGTGGCAACATCATGCTGTGGGGATGTTTTTCAGCAGCTGGGACTGGGAAACTGGTCAGAGTTGAGGGAAGGATTATTGGTGCTAAATACAGAGATATTCTTGAGGAAAATCTGTACCACTCCTGTGCGTGATTTGAGGCTAGGACGGAGGTTCACCTTCCAGCAGGACAATGACCCCAAACACACTGCTAAAGCAACACTTGAGTGGTTTAAGGGGAAACATGTAAATGTGTTGGAATGACACCGGTATCAATTCTTTCTGTGCTACCAGAGGAAGCGGCACAGTTATTTAGCTGCCATGTAGTTAATCTTGCAGGCCGTGCAACAGACGCAACTCTACACCAGACCTCTTGCTGGCATAGATTTGAACCATCTTCCACACCAAAAACAACGCAGAAAATGATAAAGGAGTCTGGCCGGCCGACCTGCCCGCCTTCCCACTTGCACCACACCCCCCAGTGTTGTGAGCAGGGAAAAGTTGGACATGTCACACACCAAGACTTGTGGCATCTTCATACCACCTTTGGTGTGATAAATGCCTTGAGAAAAGTCCTGTGATAAGACTGAAACATTGCATCTGTTCACATGGGTGAATAAAAGTATTTAGACTTTTTCATGTTTCTGGAGTGCTGTGGATTTCCTTTCTTTTCAAGTGAAGATCTTACATCGTGATCTGTGAATGCTGGTATCCATCTTTGTTTATTTTTCTTGGGTATTTTTGCTGCTTTCAGTTTGATATACTGTGGTTAGATAGATAGATAGATTTATATTATTATATATAAAGTGTTAGTATGTGTCATACATAATATCAATGTTAGACATTTTAAACTACTGGTAAACCTCTTGAAAAAAAAGAATAAAAGGGATCAGCCTTTCATATAATTGAACCCTGGAAACACTAAACTATAACTGCATTTTGTAAGTACGGCAGAGCCAGACGATGTGTGCGTAAAACTCAGAAGAAAGAAAGGCCTTTACTTTGGTCTTATTTTATTTATACATTAGACTGTAGTTGGTGCCATGCAGACTACGCTGCTAGCTACTGGTGCAAAAAGGCTCATTCAGCACTCAAGTCATTAACTGTGAACTTATGTTCTCCTTTAAGAGTCAATAAAAAGTTAAAACGGCTCTTGAATTAGGCAATGCAATCCAAAAATACCATAGAAACAGAATGTAAAGCAAATGTTTACACAACAAAATGGGGTAATGGGTCCTACTGTTTCAATGATACCATATTGTTAAGATCTTTGTTTATTTTATAGATTTTAATAAAAAAAAGTTTGTAGGATAAAAGTGCAGTATGCATAGAAAAAAAACTATAACAGTAATGTCTCTATTATTAGCAATGTAGCAATATAAAAAGATTGGAGATAAATTAAATCTATACAAAAATGTACGTTTCCAGAAATCTCCCTGTCCTGTAAATGCTTGCACAACAAATTTGGAACAAGGTATCCCGGTATCAGTGAAACTATTTTCCCAACAATACGATACATACTTGAGGGTTATCTCTTTAGTTGTAGAACAGCTCCTCCTGAATGTAATCTCTTTTTATGCTTTCTCTACACTTTTCCTTTTTATGAGTATAGCAGTGGTCAGCAACCCACGCACAACATCTGGAGTGTTAAAGGTTGCTGACCCCTGTAATACAGTGCTGCTTACATTTATGATATTTAACATGAGAATCAGTAGAATTATGGAATATTCTTAAGAAGCATGATCCTTGTTATAGTCTACCTTTGTTCAAAGTATGAAATGAGCAATTTTTATTAAAAGGGTTGTCCCATTACAATAACCTATCCCCTATCCATAGAATAGTTGTAACGCCTGTAGGTAGGGACAGACCTGGACAGTGAGCCCTAACCTAGAACCCAGCCCACTTTCCTTAGCTACTTGCAGTGCAAGCCCTAGGTAGCAAGACTGCAACTGGTTGACAGTCTCTACACTACTAAGGTGCAGAGACAGACAAACACCTAGCGACACAGAGTCGTACGTGAATAGGTCAAAACCAGAAGGACAAAGCAGTACACAAACGAGAGACAGAGAGTGGTCAAAAGACGAGCTGCGGTCAGAACTATACCCATCCATGTGTGTTCGCTGTTCCAGTCAACATGGGCCTGCGTTCTAAGTGGTTGGACCGAACAGACACCTAATGGGGTTGTGAAATGTCATACAAAGGGGGCATATCGCTAGGATATGCACCCAATGTCTGATAGGTGCATGTCCCACCTCTGGGACCCGCACCTATATTTAGAACGGAGCCCACAAAGTAAATGAGGGTGCACCATGCACATGCGGTCACCCTCCATTCATTTATGTAGAAGTGCGAAAAAAGCTGAGCAGCTTGCTCGATTATTTTCAGAAGTCCCATTGAAATGTATGGGAAGCACACCGCTGATGGAAATAGCCAAGCCAGCCTTCACTTTGCTGGCTTCGTTCTAAAGATAATGACATGCCCCCAATATATGAGATGACACAACCCCTTTAAGTTGCTGTAATGAGACAATCCCTTTAACAGAAGCCACAGTTTGTTTCACATACAGTATATTACACATCCTAATATAGCTTAACAGTTTTCCTTTAATATCATGACACTTAGGTCCCAAATATGTTGCTGATATAAGGGGATTTCTCATTTCAGCAGTACTCTCAGTACTCAGTACCCATCAATCTACCTCTATACCATACATATTGTAGTGCAAGGACACTGCAACTTAATCCCATTTAAGTGAAAAGTAGAGGTGGGACGACGAATCCGTCGAATTCACGAATCCCTCGAATCTTGTTGGATTCAAGGGATTAGTGTACTCGAATCTCGACCATCATTTACTAAATTCGAATCCGACGAATCCATGACAGTGGGGACCGGTGCAGTCCCTGTATTCTAATGCAGCGGCCCGCTCACTGTAGTATAATCTTATGATCTAACCTGCATTGTTAAGATATTATAATCCGTCTGTATTACTTACATTACAACATTAAGTTCCGTAGCAGAGAGGAGGGAGGAGGCAGGCCAGGAGGATGGGCGGGCGGCGCGTCACTCACTACATCACGTGCCTGCGCCGCCCACTTTATGAATGAAGCAGGCGGCATGGGCGCGTGACGTAGTGAGTGACGCACCGCCCGCCCGTCCTCCCGGCCTGCCTCCTCCCTCCTCTCTGCTACGGAACTTAATGTTGTAATGTAAGTAATACAGATGGATTATTATATCTTAACAATGCAGGTTAGATCATAAGATTATACTACAGTGATCGGGGCTGGTGCATTTGAATACATGGACTGCACCATTCCCTGCTGTCATTCCTAATCCAGATGCCTGCCCCCAGCCCCTGTATTGGGGGTCATTTACACTGCAGGGACACTGTTATGGGGGGGATCTCTGGATGGCACATAGCATAAGATGCTATATATGTCATCCACAGATCCCCCCATCACAGTGCCATCTAGAGATCCCCCATAACAGTGCCATCCAAAGATCCCCCATAACACTGTCATCCACAGATCCCCCATAACAGTGCCATCCACAGATCCCCATAACAGAGCCATCCACAGATCCCCCCATAACAGTGCCATCCAGAGATCCCCCATAACAGTGTCATCCACAGATCCCCCCATAACAGTGCCATCTACAGATCCCCCATAACAGTGCTATACACAGATTCCCCCATAGCAGTGTCATCCACAGATCCCCCCATAAGTGTTAGGATTCGTAGGATTCGAGATTCAAAAGATTCGAGAACCTTTTCGGATTCGGATTTGAAAAAAATTTGATTCATCCCACCTCTACTGATTAGGGAAAAGCCTAGAAGCTATTTTGGCACAAGAGACCACTGAGGCCAGTGATTGGCTGCAGTATATGACAAAGTCACGTGACAAAGAATGGGATATCATCACTTTAGGCCAGGCAGGACTACGGTGTTAGATTGGCTGGACTTTTAAAAGGTGAGTCATGTATACCTGATTGCCTTTAATTTTTCATGTCAGACAACTCCTATTCTCCAAAAGCCACTCCACCCAAGAATATGTTAAGGTCCATCACTGCGGTCTGAATTTATTTTAGGGGTCTGACTTGGAGACTAAGTTAAGTTTTTATTTCTGTTCTGAAGTACAGGTCTAGCCTGGTTTTTCTATTAACAAATAATATAAAATCTTGCTGTACAGTTGTAGCACACATTAACTTAACACTTAGGAGGAGATTTCTGCGCCGGTCTGTGCTATCCACTGTAGTGCCGTAGGATGTGTCTAATTTATGACAAGGTGCATGCCTTGTCATACATTAGGTGCATCATCTGGAAGTCTGTGCGACCAAGCAGTTACAGTATCTGAGGCAGCTTGAAGCTGCCGTAGATTTGTGTTTCAATTTGTGCCATATTACTGGTGAAAATTAAAATAAATTACTCATTGTGCTGGCCATTTTCCATCCCCTTTCTTGCCTTACCCACTTTCAGAAAAGTGGTGAGGGTGAGTACCACTTCCAACAATATTTTGTCACAATTGCATCTAAAAAGTCACAAACAAGAGTTTAGCAACTTTTTTATACCAGAAATCAAGCACAGGGAGAGCATAAATCTCCCCCATAATGCGTGAAGATGCAGCAGACATTAACCTGATATTTAAAGAGGTACTCCTAAAGCAGACAACCCCGGGGATTGACTATCTGGCAAGGCTTTGTTTTCCCTAGTGCAGAAGTGACATCATGTCAACAAAACATCACCCTTGCAGCCAGTCACGGGCCACAGTGGTCAACTAAAGAGGCCAGTGATTGCAGCATCAGTCATGTGTTGTTGACATGACATTGCTGCTACAACCAGTAAAACTAGAGCACTGCTGGGAACACTAGAGCAGCGGCAGGGTGTCTGTCAGGTAAGTAATAATTTTTTTTTTTTATTGAAACTGGACAACCCCTTAAGACAACAAAAGACATAGGAAAGAGTGAAATTAAAGTTTTCTGAAACTGTGTATTTAAATCAGTGTCTCCACAGAGAATTTTGATCTCTGTATACAGACTTGGACTGGCCCACTGGGGAGGCATGGGATTCCTCGGTAGGCCCCGAGTCTCTTGCGCCAGAGATAAGATGGAGGAGTAATTATTTCCCTTGTTTCTCAGGAGAGATAATTATTTTAGCCACTAGGTGGCAGTATCGCACAGCAATGCAGTCTCCTACTGGTGTAAATTATACAGGAGGCCCTGCAGTATCTCCTAAGCTTCCTGGGCTGCTGGCAGTAAAAGAGATGAGAACATGTCTGGCCATCCTCCTGTCCTCCCTGCTGTCAGAAAACTGTGGTTGCTGGAGAAAAGGACTCCTCTGCCGTGCTGGGCTGATTTCTTAGGTGTGTGACAGTAGTGAGCTGTAGGAGACTGTAAGGGGGGAATAGGGGATTTGTTTATAGTAGACTCAGATCTGTGTATGTGTACTGCTCTCTGCAGAGTTCAGAGTGGCATTGGGTGGACTCTGCCCTAGGTCCCCTCAATGCCTATGCTTTAGGTGCACCCTTATTAGTTCCACAGCTCCAGATACCCACCGATGCCACCACTAAATGCACCCCTAATATTGCCTCTTCTCCTGTTGCCCCCCGAATACCTCTGCTCCAGGATCACCACTATTACCCTGCCTCAGGCGACCCTAATGCCTCTGCTTTAGGTGCACCCCCATAAATGCCCCAGCAACAGATGACCCCACTCTAAATGCACCGCTAATATTGCCTGTTCTCCAGTTACCGCTGCTCCAGGATCCCCAACTATTACCCTGCCTCAGGTGACCCAAATGCCTCTGTTTCAGTTATGACCCTACGTTTGTGCCATTTGCTCACGTTGCTTCTCTAGCACCTTTGCTTGGGCTTTGTTAAAGGCTATGACCTGCAAAAGGGGTTGGACTTATGAATGAAAAATTCTGCACAGTGCGTCACATGCTCCAGTATTTACATAGTATATCACTTGATCCTGACATAAGTAAAGGCACCTTAAACCATTAATTGCAATTAGTCAATCAGACTACAATTTGCCCTATCTTGACATATAGTCAGGTCCATAAATATTGGGACATCGACTTTTTTTTTTTTTTTTTTTTCTCTCTTTTTTTTTCTGTCTTTCTCTTGCTACAGTGAAGGATGCCCACTAGGATTGTAACTTGGAATATCAGAGGGCTTAGGGAAAGGGTCAAAAGGCAAGCTATTATGGATGCACTTAAAAGATATCTTCCAGCAATTATTTGTATGGTAGAAACCCATCTTACTAAAGAAACCGTGTCCCGCTTGACAACGGGATGGTATTCTCAATCTTATCACTCTACTTTTAGCAGCTCTTCTAGGGGCGTCTCAGTTTTGAGCCATAATTCTGTGGACTTTACCCTTATCAAATCCTATATAGATGACCAGGGCAGATTTATCTTTTTGCATGGTAAGCTGCATGGCCATAGCTACATCCTTGCTTTCTTTTATATACCTCCGCCCTTCTCAATGTATCCACTGGTCCAGCTAACACTTTTTTTTGAAGGGAGATCAGAATGCCGGCTAGTTCTGATGGGGGACTTCAATGCAGTGATGGACCCCAATAAAGATAGATTCACATTAGATGCAGAACGCGCGAGGAATTTATGTACCTCCCCGTTGCCACAATTCTGCCAGGAGGTTGGACTGGTGGATATATGGGAACATCTTGGTGGAGGTAAGTGAGTATATTCCTGTGTTAGCAGGGGTGGTAGAGCAATGTCTAGAATTGATTTAGCATTTACTAATGAAGATAATCTGTGCAACATCCGTAAGATACGATATGGGGTAAGAACAGTCTCGGACCACTCACCCGTACTGGTTGAAGTTTGCACGGGGAAGAACAAGGACAATAGGGGGCTAGGATTCAAGTTGAATCCATATTGGTTTTCTATTATGGATAATCTTCAGCCCACTAAATCATTGATATCCTCCTTTTGGGAGGTGAATCGCCCCTCTGCTAACATCAATATAGTATGGGATGCCCTGAAAGCATATCTGAGGGGGGTCTTTATAAGTGAGATTGCTGCAGTAAAGAGAACATTTAAAAAAAAAGAGGAGGAACTGACCAAGGCTGTTGCACGTACAACTGAGCAATTTACCGGTCAACCTACTGAGCATAATAGGGAGGAGATGCAGAAGGCCAGCTGCTCCTTGGATAAATACATAACAGAGAAAGCAAATCATAGAGTATTCTTCAAGGGTTTAAAATATTTTTCGGAGTCTGGACGCCCGGGTAGGCTTTTAGCTAGGATAATTTCACAACAAGACAAAAAAAATCAATCTATTGTCTCGATCCGCAATACAGCGGGGGAAATTATAACAGATCCAGAAGGAATTAGGGACACCTTTCTACAATATTTTACCCAGATATACAGTCCCTCTTCTGGCTTGCCACCCGACCTGGCGACGCGGTTCCTGGAAAGGATCTCACTCCCCATTTTAAACGAAGCCCAAATAGAATATCTGGAAGAGGAGTTATCCCTTTCGGAACTTCAGGAGGCTTTGGGATCTGTCTCGGGGAATTCGTCGCCGGGGATGGATGGCCTTCCATATGAGGTTTACCGCAAGTACAGCGATGTGATTCTCCCCCAGCTGTTAGAGGTCTTTTCTCAGGCAATACAGGGAGGGAGCTTACCATGCACTATGATGGAGGCTCTTATTGTTTTAATTCCTAAAAAGGATAAGGACCCGATAGAAATGAGCTCCTATAGACCAATCTCGTTACTAAACACAGATGCCAAGCTACTATCTAAAGTTTTGGCTAGGAGGCTTTCACGGGTTATATCCACTATTATCCACCCAGACCAAAATGGCTTTATGCCAAAAAGGGGCACCCATCATAATTTGCATAGGCTATTTATGAATATTCAGTCTCCGGGGCGTGGTGCCCGCTCCATCCTGTCGCTGGATGCCACCAAAGCCTTCGACAGGGTGGAGTGGACCTTTCTCTGGGAGGTGATGAAAAAAATGGGCTTTGGCCCTAGATTTATGGCGATGGTTCAGCTATTATATAGTTCCCCAGCTGCTAGGATCAGGATTAATGATACGATCACAGAGAGCTTCACCCTAGGAAGAGGCACCCGTCAAGGCTGTCCTCTCTCCCCCCTTCTTTTCAATATTTATATTGAACCCTTAGCAGCCAGTATAAGGCAGGATTTGCAGGTGGCCGGCTTTGGTATAATGGGGAAGCATGACCGTGTATCTCTCTATGCAGATGACATCTTGGTCTTTCTTCAGCAAACAGAAACTACTCTCCCTCGTATAATGGATTTGGTTGGTTTTTTTTCTGCTCCGTCTGGCCTGGAGATCAATTGGGAGAAGACTGTTCTCCTCCCTATAGACGAGCTGCGAGGTGACTGGGATAACCAGTTAACAGTCTCTGAATCAATAAAGTACCTGGGGATTTCAGTTTCTGCCAAACCTCAGGAATATTTACAACTTAACTTGATTCCCCTGTTGATTAAGCTGAGGGCTAAAATCAAGATATGGCAAAAAATTCTGCACACAAGAGCTGATAGAATTTCTTTAATAAAAATGGTAGTACTGCCCCAGGTTCTTTATGTCCTGCGCAACTCGCCTGTATGGATCGCAGATAAGTATTTTAGACTAATTGAGCGGATGCTTAACGACCTACTATGGGGGAGGAAGCGTGTTAGATTGAAGGCGCTCTATTTCTCTATGCCTTATAATCAGGGAGGCCTTAACCTCCCTTATTTTAGGGGTTACTTTATGGCCTCTCAACTCTGCCTTTTTAGTGACTGGGAAAATAGCCATTTCTGCAATAAAGTGGTGAAAGACTCAGGCTTTACGGATTTCTTTACTGTATTGGAGTCCGACTATCTATTAAATATACAGACCGGGTATACACTTTTCTGCAGAATGGCTATAAAGACCTGGCGGGTCATTAGGAGTTGGTGTGGAGTTAAGGCATCACTTATTTGCACCCCATTGTGGCATAATCCAAAGCTCGTGAATTTAAGCGATCTGAATTGTTGCCAGTATTGGAGGACTAAGAAGGTTCAGTATTTACATCAGGTGGTTAGTGGTGGACAAATTCTGTCCTCGATGGAAATAGGGCACAGAGCAAATTTGGGTGAGGTGGCCTGGTACGCATATTTCCAATTGAGGTCTGCACTTTCTAGCACTTTGAATAGTCACCTTCTTCTTATAGATACTCCTGAATTCCTACACGATTTTATTATTAAGAAAGCTGCCACGAAAATTAAAATATCACATTGTTATAGACACTTAATGAAACATTTTTTTCGGGGTCTTCTTTCTCCAGGACAGAAGCCCTGGTCTTTGTTACTTTCAGAGGTGGGTCCCCCAGACTGGGAGAATATAGGGGATAGTTTAAAATATGTTTCACATAATTTTAATCACACTGTTGTACAATTTAACATTTTGCACAAAATATATGTGACACCTATGTGGCTATATAGAAGAGGACTTAGAGCCTCCTCTGATTGCCCACGTTGTGGCGACTCCGAGGCAGACCACTTACACCTGTTTTGGGATTGCCCAATGGTGGGTAGTTACTGGAGATCGGTCCAGACCACCTTGGCTTGTAAACTTAACATTGTTGTCCCTCTGTCTCCCAGGATATGGGTCTTGGGAGACCTATCGGAGGTTAATTATCAGCCCATAAAATGTCAATTATTGACCAAGGTTATGTTCCTGGCTAGGCTTCTTGTCGCTAGACTATGGTTTAGCTCCTCCGCTCCAGACTGCAGCAACTGGCTGGCTCTGGTCGAGAAAGTGAAAAGCTATGAGAAGATTCTGCACAAACAAAGAGGATCTTATCTAAAATGGGGTAAACTGTGGGAAGAGTGGGACATGGTTTAATTAATTTGGAACTTTCCTTTTTTATTATATACTTTTTTTTTTTTTTTTTTTTTTTCTTTTCCTGCAAGGTTGGGAGGGGGGGGGGATAGGAGGGGTGGGTTGGGGATGATTTCAGAATTTATAATATTATAAATGTTATGCGGATATGTATTTTTGCATTATAAATAAAATATGGAATAAAAAAAAATATATATATTGGGACATCGACAAAATTCAAATTTTTTTTGGCTCTATACACCACCACAATGGATTTGAAATGAAAAGAACAAGATGTGCTTTAACTACAGACTGTCAGCTTTAATTTGACGGTATTTACATCCAAATCAGGTGAACAGTGTAGGAATTACAACAGTTTGCATATGTGCCTCCCACTTGTTAAGGAACCAAAAGTAATGGGATAGAATAATAATCACAAATCTAACTTTCACTTTTTAATACTTGGTTGCAAATCCTTTGCAGTCAATTACAGCCTGAAGTCTGGAATGCGTAGTAATCACCAGTCGCTGAGTTTCATCCCTGGGGATGCTCTGCCTGGCCTCTACTGCAACTGTCTTCAGTTCCTGCTTGTTCTTGGGGCATTTTCTCTTCAGTTTTGTCTTCACCAAGTGAAATGCATGCTCAATCGGATTCAGGCAGGTGATTGACTTGACCATTGCATAACATTCTACTTCTTTCTCTTAAAAAACTCTTTGGTTGCTTTTGCAGTATGCTTTGGGTCATTGTCTATCTGCACTGTGAAGCGCCGTCCAATGAGTTCTGAAGCATTTGGTTGAATATGAGCAGATAATATTGCCCGAAACACTTCAGTATTCATCCTGCTGCTTTTTGTCAGCAGTCACATCATCAATAAATACAAGAGAACCAGTTCTATTGGCAGCCATACATGCCCACGCCATGACACTACCACCACCATGCTTCACTGATGAGGTGGTATGCTTAGGATTATGAGCAGTTCCTTTATTTCTCCATACTCTTCTCTTCCCATCACTCTGGTACAAGTTGATCTTGGTCTCATCTGTCCATAGGATTTTGTTCCAGAACTGTGAAGGCTTTTTTAGATGTCGTTTGGCAAACTCTAATCTGGCCTTCTTGTTTTTGAGGCTCACCAATGGTTTACATCTTGTGGTGAACCCTCTGTATTCACTCTGAAGTCTTCTCTTGATTGTTGACTTTGCCATACATACACCGACCTCCTGGAGAGTGTTCTTGATCTGGCCAACTGTTGTGAAGGGTGTTTTCTTTACCAGGGAAAGAATTCTTCGGTCATCCACTACAGTTGTTTTCCGTGGTCTTCTGGGTCTTTTGGTGTTGCTGAGCTCACCGGTGTGTTCCTTCTTTTTAAGAATGTTCCAAACAGTTGCTTTGGCCACGCCTAATGTTTTTGCTATCTCTCTGATGGGTTTGTTTTGTTTTTTTCAGCCTAATGATGGCTTGCTTCACTGATAGTGACAGCTCTTTGGATCTCATCTTGACAGTTGACAGCAACAGATTCCAAATGCAAATAGCACACTTGAAATGAACTCTGGACCTTTCAACTGCTCATTATCATTGGGATAATGAGGGAATAACACACACCTGGCCATGGAACAGCTGAGAAGCCAATTGTCCCATTACTTTTGGTCCCTTAACAAGTGGGAGGCACATATGTAAACTGTTGTAATTCCTACACTGTTCACCTGATTTGGATGTAAATACTCTCAAATTAAAGCCGACAGTCTGCAGTTAAAGCACATCTTGTTCATTTCATTTCAAATCCATTGTGGGGGTGTATAGAGCCAAAAATGTTAGAATTGTGTCCATGTCCCAATATTTATGAACCTGACTGTATGTCTAATTTATCCCCATAAAACTACATCATAATGTTACTTATTATGAACCTTCTCACTGACCATTAACCTTTTGGGGACATATGACGTACCGGTACATGATGATGTCCTGGTACTTAAGGACAGTACGCCATGTGTAGTTCCGATCACCGCCGTGCGGCGGGCGATGGTCGGAACTGGGTGCTTGCTGAAATCAATCAGCAGGCACCCTGGGACAATGCGCAGGCAATTCAGACCTGCGGTTTGTGGTGTTTATGGGTCGTTCCGGCGTTGATCAGCGCTGCCATCGGGTCCCCATGCTGCTGTAATGGGGACCCGATGGCATAGAAGGCAGCGCAATGCCTTCCTTAGGCATTGGCGCTGCCTTCCGGTGAAGAGCCTGTAAGATCCAGCCCCCTGGATCTCACAGGCAGGAAGCTGTATGAGTAACAGGCACACACAGGCAGTGTGTATTACTCATACAGCCAATGCATTCCAATACAGTAGGGGGATCAGACCACCAAAACTTGAAGTCTCAAAGTGGGACAAAAAAATGAACTGAAAAAAAGTTGAGAAAATAAAGTTTCCCTCTCCCAAAAAAAAAAGTTAAGTTTCAAGTAAAAAACAAAACAAAAAAACGTAATTTCCCCCAAATAAAGTTACCAATTCTTTTGTAAAAAATAGGAAAAAGTTGACATATTAGGTATCGCCGTGTCCGTATCGACCGGCTCTATAAACATATAATACAATAAAAACTGTGCTAAATAAACCATTTATTTGTCGCCTTACATCACTAAAAGTACAACAGCAAGCGATCAAAAGGGCATATGCCCACCAAAAAAAAAACTATTTAACCGTCACCTCATCCCACAAGAAATAAGCCCCTACCTAAGACAATCGCCCCCCAAAAAAATATGGCTCAGAATATGGAGACACTAAAACATCGTTTAAAAAAAAAAAAAAAAAAAAAAAGCTGTTATTGTGTAAAACTTAAGTAAATTAAAAAGGTATACATATTAGGTATCGCCGCGTCCGTAATAACATGATCTGTAAAAATATCACATGACCTAACCCCTCAGGTGAATACTGTAAAAAAATAAAAATAAAAACGGTGTAAAAAAAAAGCCATTTTTTTGTCATCTTGCATCACAAAAAGTGTAATAGCAAGCGATCAAAAAGTCAGACGCACCACAAAATAGTGACAATCAAACCGTCATCTCATCCCACAAAAATCATACCCTACCCAAGATAATCGCCCAAAAACTGAGAAAACTATGGCTCTTAGACTATGGAGACACTAAAACATGATTTTTTTTGTTTCAAAAAGGAGATCATTGTGTAAAACTTACATAAATAAAGAAAAGGTTTACATATTAGGTATCACCGCGTTCGTAATAACCTTCTCTATAAAAATATCACATGACCTAACCCCTCAGGTGAATACCGTAAAAAAATTAAAATAAAAATGGTGTAAAACAAGCCTTTTTTTGTCACCTTGCATCACAAAAAGTGTAGTAGCAAGCGATTAAAAAGTCATACACACCACAAAATAGCGCCAATCAAACCATCATCTCATCCCGCAAAAATCATACCCTACCCAAGATATTCGTTTAAAAACGGATAAAACTATGGCTCTTAGACTATGGAGACACTAAAACATGAATATTTTTTGTTTCAAAAATAAAATCATTGTGTAAAACCTACATAAATAAAGAAAAAGTATACATATTAGATATCACCGCGTCCGTAATAACCTTCTCTATAAAAATATCACATGACCTAACCCATCAGGTGAATACCGTAAAAAAAAAAAAAAAAGGTGTCAAAAAAGCTATTTTTTTGTCACCTTACATAAAAAAAAGTGTAATAGCAAGCGATCAAAAAGTCATACGCACCCCAAAATAGTGCCAATCAAACCGTCATCTCCTCCCGCAAAAATCATACCCTACCCAAGATAATCGCCCAAAAACTGAAAAAACTCTGGCTCTCAGACTACGGAGACACTAAAACATGATTTTTTTTTGTTTTAAAAATGAAATCATTGTGTAAAATTTTCATAAATAAAAAAAAGCATACATATTATTTATCGCCACATCCGTAATAACCTGTTCTATAAAAATATCACATGACCTAACCCCTCAAAAACAAAAAAAGGTGCAAAAAAAGTAATTTTTTGTCACCTTACATGACAAAAAGTGTAATAGCAAGCGATCAAAAAGTCATAGGCATTATCACCCAAAAACTGAAAAAACTATGGCTCTCAGACTATGGAGACACTAAAACATGATTTTTTTTTTGTTTCAAAAATGAAATCATTGTGTAAAACTTACATAAAAAAATAGTATAGATATTAGGTATCGACGTGTCCATGATAACCTGCTCTATAAAAATAGCATGTGATCTAACCTGTTAGATGAATGTTGTAAATAAAAAAAATAAAAAAACGCTGCCAAAACAGCAATTTCTTGTTACCTTGCTTCACAAAAAGTGTAATATAGAGCAACCAAAAATCATATGTACCCTAAAATAGTACCAACAAAACTGCCACCCTATCCCGTAGTTTCTAAAATGGGGTCACTTTTTTGGAGTTTCTACTCTAGGGGTGCATCTGGGGGGCTTCAAATAAGACATGGTGTAAAAAAACCAGTCCAGCAAAATCTGCCTTCCAAAAACCGTATGGCATTCCTTTCCTTCTGCGCCCTGCCGTGTGCCTGTACTGCAGTTTATGGCCACATATGGGGTGTTTCTGTAAACTGCAGAATAAGAGCCTTAAATATTGAGTTTTGTTTGGCTGTTAACCCTTGCTTTGTAACTGGTAAAAAAAAATCTTAAAATGGAAAATATGCCAAAAAAGTGCAATTTTATCTCTATTTTCCATAAATTCTTGTGGAACATCTAAAGGGTTAACAAAGTTAGTAAAAATCAGTTTTGAATACCTTGAGGGGTGTAATTTCTAGAATGGGGCAATTTTTGGGTGGTTTCTATTATGTAAGCCTCACAAAGTCACTTCAGACCTGAACTGGTCCTTAAATAGTGGGTTTTTGAAAATTTCTGAAAAATTTCAATATTTGCTTCTAAATACTAAGCCTTGTAACATCCCCAAAAAATAAAATGTTATTCCCAAAATGATCCAAACATGAAGTAGACATATGGGGAATGTAAATTAATAACTATTTTTGTAGGTATTACTATGCATTCTAGAAGTTGAGAAATTGAAACTTGAAAATTTGCCAATTTTTCCAAATTTTTGGTAAATTTGGTATTTTTTTTATAAATAATTAATCATTTTATTGACTCCATTTTACCAGTGTCATGAAGTACAATATGTGATGAAAAAACAATCTCAGAATGGCCTGGATAAGTCAAAGCTTTTTAAAGTTATTATCACCACATAAAGTGACATTGGCCAGATTTGCAAAAAATGGCCTGGTCCTTAAGGTGAAAATGAGCCTGGTCCCTAAACTATGTATGTCCTACCTACCACATACATTATTATCTCATACTGATACTAAGGCTTCACTTCTGTCCTAAAACAACATCCCTCAAACACTCCCCCCTGACATGTTTTGCCAGCTGCGGGGATAGGGCAGTATGTGCTTGATGGACATGGCAGGATCTTTTAATATTTCCTAATATTACGTCATCTTCATTAGCCTATCACAATCCGCAACATGACCACTTAGATGTATATTATTTAATACTGTCTCTTTTATTGGTACTGAGTTATATCAATGGTAATCCCGTACTCTCGAGTTAGCTTCTTAACATCCTGTGCATGTCAGTGGACTTAAACTGATTCTTATCACAGCGCATCAACTGCGCATGCTCTGGGACTTAGAATTCCAGCTTCGATATTCACTTCACTGCTGTTGCCCATTGTCTTTTTTAGCTCAATTTAGTTACTACTGCGCATGCCTGGGATAATGAAAGCTTGACTCATTCTCTCATTATTTCATATTGGATGACATGATATATTAATAGATATTTTAACATGTGCTGTTTTTACATTAGCAGATGCTATAGTTCCTTTATAGCAGGAATGCCCAAACTGCGGCCCTCCAGATTTTGCAAAACTACAACTTCCAGTATGCCCGGACAAACTACAGCTATCAGCCTACAGTCGGGCATGATGGGAGTTGTAGTTTTACAACAGCTGGAGGGCCGCGGGTTGAGCATCCCTGCTTTATAGTATCACAGTCCTGCCATTTATTTAAATTGGTAGTGTATGGAAAAGGAATATTTATTATGAGATGGCTGGTTATGCCAAATAACAATGATAAAAAGAGTATAAAATACAATGTAGGTGGTGAGCCTTCAAAAGTGAAAAAATGGAAAAAATTAGAAAAATGATTAAAACATAAGATAAAAAATTGGATACAAAAGTCTTAGGTAGTAGTATGGTCAGGATTCTGTGGACCTACTAGAGATAGGTGTAGGTATCTGATCCAATAGTGTCCCAAAGAGAATAGATAAGTCAATTGGGTGGGCAGGTAGGTACCTCCTTTAGCAGGTATAGTACTGTTCTAGTTTTGTCCTTTTGTCCCAAATAGATGAGATGTACACCTCTAATTCAGGGTTAATCCAATATTGGTACTGGTCACTCTTGTCACAGATAAATAACATATTTGTCTCCCATTGATATCCGTTTTATTTT
This sequence comes from Bufo gargarizans, assembly GCF_014858855.1. Lineage (NCBI taxonomy): Eukaryota > Metazoa > Chordata > Amphibia > Anura > Bufonidae > Bufo > Bufo gargarizans. Next base: position 175,034,199 of record NC_058084.1, on the reverse strand, counting down.
GTAGAGAGTGGTCCAGTGGTCATAGATTGTGTTGTAAAATACTGCTATATTAGTAGGTACATTACCCTCCTTAGGTCGGCTGGTGAGCGGCTCCTGGCAAGCGTGCGGCGTCCACGTGTGTTGTTCCCGCTCGCGGGGCTGGACGCTCTGCCTATTCGTTACTGTAGGTGTTCGTCACTTCCGGTGATGTCACTTATACTCACTGGCTTTCCCGCTCGATTCTCGTCGGCGTTCCACGTGGGGGCCGTTGGCGGTAAATAGGAAACTTTCAAATAGATGTTATGCTCCGGAGCTCTGTAGTTTTTATGATCCTTTTGGTGCTAGCTAGCTTGGCTTGGGTATGGCTACCACAAAAACCCCATACGCGTTTCGGAGCGTACTGCTCCTTCTTCATTCCCACTGTATTGGATGAGCATCGACACATCGCAGTGTTCAACCGAATACCGCATGTGCTCGAGCGCAATGCTCAAGTCTCCTCCCTGCAGATTTGTTGGCTGGTACGCAGCCAATAAACCTGCAGGTATTTGCTGCAATTCACTGTAATGCATGTGGAAGAGGTGGAAATGGGGGAAGAAAGTACACAGGGTGATAGCCAGAAGACCCTCAGTTCGTCTTCTCAGCGCGAATTGGATGATAAGGAGAAGGAGCAGGAGAGGTTGCCTCCGCTAAAGAGGGTAGTACCCATGGAAGTTTAATTCCATTTGTTCAGCGTGTATGGGCAGAAGAGGAGGAAGAGGATGAGAAGATTGAAAGTCATCCTCCTGATGACGACAGCGAAGTCTTGCCTGCTGGGACCAACACTGATTACTGGTTGTTCACCCTTCTCGACCCCCGCTACAAAGGGAACTTGTCATCTCTCAGTCCTGTGGTGGAGAGGATAAGCAAAATGGTGCAATACCAGAAGGTCCTTGTGGGAAAATTGCTCCAGAAATTTCCAGCTGACAACGCTAGCTGCAGAATACGTAGTTCCTTGGTCAACCAAGGAGGGGAGATGAGGGGAACGCATCAGATGCAGGACAACACTCTTCAAGGCCTGGGACAGTTTTATGACACCCCACCAGCACCCTCAACCTGATGCGCGGCCTAGTGTCACAAGGAGGGAAACATTTTGGAAGATGGTGAAGGAGTATGTAGCAGACCGTGTCAGCGTCGTCAGTGAGCCCTCTGTGCCTTTCAACTATTGGGTGTCCAAGCTGGATATGTGGCACGAACTGGTGCTCTACGCCTTGGAGGTGCTGGCCTGCCCCACCGCCAGCATTTTGTCAGAGCATGTATTTAGTCCTGCTGGGGGCATAATAACTGATAAGCGCATCTGCCTGTCAACTGAAAATGCTGACCGGTTGACTCCATAAAAATGAAAAAGGCCTGGATTGCCCCTGACTTCTCTACTTCACCAGAGAAAAGCGGCTGGACATAAAGGCACTCTAAATGTGGCTTTAATGGTGTATTGAATACACTGTATTCCTATGCACCCCTTCCACAACAAAAAAGGGTATATGGTTCATTCTCCCTTTTCTCGTCCTTATCCTCCATCATATCAACATGCTTATGAGGCTGCCTTCGCTCCTAATGTTTTAGAGGGTCAGCTCAGCAGCGAGCGCTCACCCATAATGTTTTAGAGGGTCACCAGCAGGCCCTCACCCATAAGGTTTTTGAAGGTCACCAGAAGGCCCTCAACCATAATGTTTTAGAGGGTCAGCTCAGCAGCAGACCCTCACCCCTAAATTTTTTGATGGTCAGCTCGGCAGCAGGCCCTCACACACAAAATGTTTTAGATGGTCAGCTCGGCATTAGGCCCTCTCCCATAATGTTTTAGATGGTCAGCTCGGCAGCAGGACCTCACCCCTAATGTTTTAGATGGTCAGATCAGCAGCAGGCCCCCGCCCCTAATGTTTTAGAGGGTCACCAGCAGGCCCTTGCTCCTAATGTTTTTGAGGGTCACCAGCAGGCCATCAATCATAATTTTTCAAGGGTGTGTATATGCCCTCCTTTATGTGTAATAAAGGAAGTATTGGAGTGCCGGTTCCTTGTAATTTTTGGCAGCCCTTTTACTTAGTGCATAGGCTTTATGAGTCTAGGAGTCCCACTACCTGAACATTTGTACCACAATGTGAATGAGGCCCTCCTTTATGTGATATACAGGTTGTATCGAAGTGCCTCTTCTAATTATTGACAACACTTGCACTTTATATACAAGTAGATATACAGGAAAGGATGTTTCCCAACAATTTTTCCTCTAAAATCGATTTTATCTTCGGTTTGGTGCGTATTATTGTCAGTCTGTAAAAGTGGCGTACTACTCGGATAACATCGTTCCCAGCAGAACTGGGAGTCCAAGATGCATCCAGACATCCTCCCCATGCGGTTCCCGAACCATTTTAGTGGTGTTTCCATCAATTTCTGACCTTTTACTATGAACCAGACACCCTCCCCTCTTCAGAGCATGTATTTACTTAAGTTATGAATAAGTGGGAATTATATAATAAATAAATAATACGTTTTAATTCATATGTCACATGAATTAAAACATTTTATTTATTTATTATATAAGTCACACTTATTCATAACTCATGTAAATACATGATTAGAAGTAGTTATTTAAAAACAATTTTTTTAATATAGTGTAATAAATTATGTGTAAATACATGATTACAAATGTATGTATAATTTATGCCACCAATCATGTTTATGCATTTAATCATGATAAAAATTGGACTGAAGCGTCTTTATCTAGGCATATACGAGATGTACATGAGGGAAATATCAGTAGCCTCAAATTTTGGGACATTACTAAAATTTTGCTAGGCCCCAGACAGGGTGATATTGATAAAAGATTGCAGGAAGCTAGCACGATCTATCGGTTGAAAATTCTAGCCCCCCGAGGATTAAATGAAGGATTTACCTTTGCTTCCTTTCTTTAAATGTGACAGTGTTGTATTTAGGAGGAGTAATAATGTACAGTATTAATAGTGAGACCATTAGAGTAAAATAAATAATACAAAAACAAAAAGCGGGCATGGATCTATACAATCATTCGCCCATAGATACGTGAACTCTCGAATATCTTTACTTTTAAGAAATAATATGAATTAAATATGAATATCAATGAAATTACTACATGACAAGGAACACCTATTGGAAAATGACATGATTGGTATATTTAATTAGAATACAAATACATGATTAATAACAACTAGATCAGACTGCTGGTATGTGACATACACTGAACAAAAATATAAATGCAACACTTTCAGTTTTGCTCCCATTTTGCATGACCTGAACTCAAAGATCTGAAACATTTTCTACATACACAAAAGACCCATTACTCTCAAATATTGTTCACAAATCTGTCTACATCTGTGTTAGTGAGCGCTTCTCCTTTGTTGAGATATTCCATTACACCTCACAGGTGTGGCATATCAAGGTGCTGATTAGACAGCATGAATATTGCACAGGTGTGCCTTAGACTGCCCACAATAAAAGACCACTCTGAAATGTGAACAATTTTGCCTTACTGGGCGGGGGTCAGAAAACCAGTCAGTATCTGGTGTGGCCATTATTTGCCTCACACAGTGCAACACATCCCCGTCGCATAGAGTTGATCAAGTTGTTGATTGTGGCCTGTGGAATGTTGGTCCACTCCTCTTCAATAGCTGTGCAAAGTTGCAGAATATTGGCAGGAACTGGAACACGCTGTCGTATTTGCGGACTCTATACTGACAGAGAATGTCCCACAGGATTGGTGCATGGCAAATGTGGTGCCAATATTCAAAAAGGGTCCAAAAACAGAGCCTGGAAACTATAGGCCGATAAGTTTAACATCTGTCGTGGGTACACTGTTTGAAGGTTTTCTGAGAGATGCTATCTTAGAGCATCTAAACGGAAATAAGCAAATAGCGCCATATCAGCATGGCTTCGTGAGGGATCGGTCATGCCAAACTAATTTAATCATTTTCTATGAGGAGGTAAGTTCTAGACTTGACAGCGGCGAATCAATGGATGTCGTATATCTGGACTCTCCAAAGCATTTGACACTGTACCACATAAAAGGTTAGTATATAAAATGAGAATGCTCGGACTGGGAGAAAATGTCTGTATGTGGGTAAGTAACTGGCTCAATGATAGAAAACAGAGGGTGGTTATTAATCGTACACACTCAGATTGGGTCACTGTCACTAGTGGGGTACCTCAGGGGTCAGTATTGAGCCCTATTCTCTTCAATATATTTAGTAATGATCTTGTAGAAGGCTGGCATAGTAAAGTGTCAATTTTCGCAGATGACACTAAACTGTGTAAAGTAATTTACACTGATGAGGACAGTATACTACTACAGAGGGATCTGGATAGATTGGAGGCTTGGGCAGATAAGTGGCAGATGAGGTTTAACACTGACAAATGTAAAGTTATGCACATGGGAAGGAATAATGCAAGTCACCCGTACATACTAAATGATAAAACACTCGGTAACACTGACACGGAAAAGGATCTAGGAATTTTAATAAACAGCAAACTAAGCTGCAAAAACCAGTGTCAGGCAGCTGCTGCCAAGCCCAATAAGATAATGGGTTGCATCAGAAGGGACATAGATGCCCGTGATAAGAACATAGTCCTACCATTTTACAAATCGCTAGTCCTCACATGGAGTACTGTGTACAGTTCTGGGCTCCTGTGAACAAGGCAGACATAGCAGAGCTAGAGAAGGTCCAGAGGAGGGCAACTAAAGTAATAACTGGAAAGGGGCAACTACAATACCCTGAAAGATTACCAAAATTAGGGTTATTCACTTTAGAAAAAAGGCAACTGAGGGGAGATCTAATTACCATGTATAAATATATCAGGGGTCAGTACAGAAGTTTCTCTCATCATCTATTTATCCCCAGAACTGTGACTGTGACGAGGGGACATCCTCTGCGTCTGGAGGAAAGAAGGTTTGTACACAAACATAGAAGAGGATTATTTACGGTTAGAGCAGTGAGACTATGGAACTCTCTGCCTGAGGAGGTGGTGATGGTGAGTACAATAAAGGAATTCAAGAGGGGCCTGGATGTATTTCTGGAGTGTAATAATATTACAGGCTATAGCTTGTAGAGAGGGGTCGTTGATCCAGGGAGCTATTCTGATTGCCTGATTGGAGTCAGGAAGGAATTACCAGTTTGTAACTCATCTTGTTTATGATTAGTGCAATTGTCTGTATTATGAATGTGCACCCCTTATCATATGTACAGCGCTATGGAATGAATGGCGCTTTAATAATAAATAATAATAATAATAATAATTTCCCTAAAGTGGGGAAAATTGGCTTCTACCTCACAGGGGTTCTTTTTTTGCCTTCCTCTGGATCAACTTGCAGGATAACAGGCCGAACTGGATGGACAAATGCCTTTTTTCGGCCTTATGTACTATGTTACTATGTATGGCTGATCCAGAGCATCCCAAACATGCTTAATGGTTGACATGTCCGGTGAGTATGCTGGCCATGCAAGAACTGGGATGTTTTCAGCTTCCAGGAATTGTGCACAGATCCTTGATATATGGGGCGTGCATCATCATGCTGCAACATGAGGTGATGGTCGTGGATGAATGGCACAACAATGGGGCTCAGGATCTCATCACGGTATCTCTGTGCATTCAAAATGCACCTGTGTTCTTTGTCCATAACATACGCCTGCTCATACCATAACCCCACCGCCACCTTGGCCCACTGGATCCACAACGTTGATGTCAACAAACCGCTCACCTGCACAACGCCACACACGCTGTCTGCCATCTGCCCTGAACAGTAAAAGCCGTGACTCATGAGTGAACAGAATGCCTGTCCAATGTGCCAGACGCCATTGAATGTGAACATTTGCCCACTCAAGTCAGTTACGATGACGAACTGCCATCAGGTCCAGACCCCGATGAGGACGACGAGCATGTAGAAGAGCTTCTCTGAGACAGTTTCTGACAGTTTGTGCAGTAATTCTTTGGTTATGCAAACCGATTGTTGCTGCAGCTGTCCGGGTGGCTGGTCTCAGACGATCATGGAGGTGAACATGCTGGATGTGGAAGTCCTGGGCTGGTGTGGTTACATGTGGTCTGCGGTTGTGAGGCTGGTTGTATGTACTGCCAAATTCTCTGAAACGCCTTTGGAGACGGCTTATGGTAGAGAAATGAACATTCATTGCACAGCAACAACTCTGGCATTGTGCTCTGTGATCAAACTGCACATTTCAGAGTGGTCTTTCATTGTGGGCAGTCTAAGGCACACCTGTGCAATATTCATGCTGTCTAATCAGCACCTTCATATGCCACACCTGTGAAGTGGGATGGATTATCTCGGCAAAGGAGAAGTGCTCACTAACACAGATTTAGACAGATTTGTGAACAATATTTGAGAGCAATGGGTCTTTTGTGTATCTAGAAAATGTTTTAGATCTTTGAGTTCAGCTCATACAACATGCAAAACCAAAAGTGTTGCGTTTATATTTTTGTTCAGTGTATGAATTAGAACATGATATTATTTATTTATTCATTATATAATTCCCACTTATTCATAACTTATGTAAATACATGATTGGAAGTGGTCATTCAAAAACTATTTTTTTAATATAGTGTAATTATAAATTAGGTGTAAATGCAAATTTATGTATAATTCATGCCACCAATCATGTTTATGTATTTAATCATGTTAAAAATTGGCCAATTTAAATAAAGAGCATATATAAAAATAAAATCCTGAACACAATTATTAATTATGTGTAAATACATGATTACGAATTAATATATAAATTATTCCACCAATCATGTCTATATATTTAATCAATTTAAATAAATCTCAGGCCTGTGATACTATAAAGGAACTATAGCATCTACTAATGTAAAAACAGCACATGCTAAAATATCTATTAATATTATCATATCTTATCATCCAATATGAAAAAATGAGAGAATTAGTCAAGCTTTAACCCCTTCTACCCCGGGCCAGTTTTCACCTTCCTGCCCTTTTTTTGCCAATCTGACCTGTCACTTTATGTGGTAATAACTTTGGAACGCTTTAATTTATCCAAGCCATTCTGAGATTGTTTTCTCATGACACATTGTATTTCATGACAGTCATAAATTTGAGTCAATATATTTCACCTTTATTTATGAAAATCCAAAATGTACCAAACATTTTTAAACAGAAAGTAATGCCTCATAAAATATTTATTACTTAACATTCCCCGTATACTTTATGTTTGCATCATTCTGTAAATGTCATTTTGTTTTTTGGGGACGTTAGAAGCCTTAGAATTTTAGAAGCAATTCTAAAAATGTTTAAGAAAATTTCCAAAACCCACTTTTTAAGGACTAGTTCAGGTCTGAAGTCACTTTGTGGGGCTTACATAATAGAAAGCCCCAATAAATCACCCCATTGTACACCCCTCAAGTTACTCAAAACAGATTTTACAGACTTTGTTAACTCTTTAGGTTTTCCACAAGAATTAAAGAAAAATGGAGATGACATTTTAAAATTTCACTTTTTTGGCAGATTTTTCATTTTAATCCATCGAGGGTTAACAGCCAAACAAAACTCAACATGTATTACCCTAAGGCTACATGCACACGACCGTGTGTGTTTTGCGGTCCGCAAAAAAAACGGATGACATTCCGTATGGCATCCTTTTTTTTGCGGATCCGTTTTTTTGCGGATCTATTGTAATAATGCCTATCCTTGTCCGCAAACTAGAAAAAAATAGGACATGCACTATTTTTTTAGCGGAGCAACGGAATGGACATACTGATGCGGACAGCACACGGTGTGCTGTCCGTGTTTTTTGCGGACCCATTGAAATGAATGGGTCCGCATCCTATCCGCAAAAAAAAAGGATCGGACACTGAAACAAAATACGGTCGTGTGCATGTAGCCTTAGTCTGAGGTTTACAGAAACACTCCACATGTGGTCGTAAACTGATGTAAGGGCACACGGCAGGGCGCAGAAGGAAAGGACTACTGCATGGTTTTTGGAAGGCAGATTTTGCTGGACTGGTTTTTAGACACCATGTCCCATTTGAAGCCCCCCTGATGCACCCCTACAGTAGAAACTACCAAAAGTGACCCAATTTTGGAAACTAGGGGATAAGGTGACAGTTTTATTTGTACTATTTTGGGGTACAAATGATTTTTAATTGCTCTATATTATGTTTTATGTGAGGCAAGGTAAACAAAAAATTGCTGTTTTGGCACAGTTTTTATTTTTTATTTTTTACAACGATCATCTGACAGGTTAGATCATGAGTTATTGTTATAGACCAGTTTGTTATGGACGCGGTGATATCAAATATGTCTACTTTCTTCGTTTTTTTTTGTTTCAGATTTACATAATAAAGCATTTTTGAAAAAAAAATGTTTTTGTGTCTCCATTTTCTGAACGCCATATTTTTTTATTTTCTGCCAATCGTCTTGTGCAGGGGCTAATTTTTTTGCAGGAAAATTTGAGGTTTTTATTGGCACCATTTTTTGGTACATATGATTTTTTTGATCATTCATTATTATACTTTATGTGGCAAGGTGACCAAAAATATTGGTTGTTTTGGCACAGTTTTTATATATTTATTTTTACAGTGTGGGGGGCATAAGCCTTTTTTATTGCTTGGTGTTGCACTTTAAATGATGTTAGGTGAAAAATGGCTTTTTTGGCACTGTTTTTTTTTTTTTTTTTTTTACACCTGAAGAGTTAGGTCATGTGATATTTTTATAGAGCAGGTTGTTATGGACACGGCGATATCTAACATATCAATTTTTTTCAATTTATTTCACTTTAACACAATAATAGCATTTTTGAAGGAAAAAAAATCATATTTTATTGTCTACATTGTCTGAGAGTCATAGTTTATTTAAATTTTTTGGGCAATTGTCTTAGATAGGGTCTCAATTTTTGAGGGATGAGGTGACAGTTTGATTGGGACTATTTTGGGGGTCATACGCCTTTTTGATCACTTGGTGTTGCAATTTTTGTGATGCAAGGTGACAAAAAATGGCTTTTTGGCACTGTTTTTATTTTTTTTACTATATTTACCTGAGGGATTAAGTCATGTGATATTTTTATAGAGCTGGTTGTTACGGAAGTGACGATACCGAATATGTATACTTTTTTTTATTTATTTCACTTTAACACAATAATTGCATTTTTATGTTTTAGTGTCTCCATGTTCTGAGAGCTATATATATATATTTTTTGGGCGATTGTCTTAGGTAGGGGCTCTTTTTTTTTTGGTATGAGGTGATGGTTTTATTGGTACAATTTTGGGGGGCATATGCCTTTTTAAAACAAACAGGCTTTTATTTTTTTACATGTTTATCGGACGGGGTGGATCATGTGATATATTTATAGAGCCGGTTGTTACGGACGCGGCGATACCTTATATGTGTGTGTTTCTTTTTTAAAAAAATTTTTATATACAATTAGGGGAAAGGGGCGTGTTTTCCTTTTTTTTACTTGAAACTTTCTTTTTTTTTTATTAAAAACTTTTTTTTCATTTTTTATAAACTGTTTTTCTGTCCCAGTCTGGGACTTTACTTTTGGGGGTCTGATCCCTTCTGCAATTCATTACAATACATCTGTATTGTAATGCATTGCCTGTTAGTGGAATACACAGAGTAATACACTAACAGGTTGCCTAGGAGACCCAACCTGAGGATGGATTTCCTGGGCACCCCTAAAAGGCAGGTCCCGATGCCGTGCAAGGCATTAGGCAGCCTCTGCATGGCATCAGGCTGCCTTCTCACCCATCGGGTCCCCGCCACAGCAGAGCGGCATAGAAGGGGTTAATCCGCCATCATCGGCTTGTACAGCGATGCCAGTGGATACAGCAGGGGCCCGGCTATGAGGGACTGCCAGACCCCTTCAGTGATCGGGCGCCCACCGCTCCAGTGCCCTCCCAATCAACATGACGTAACAGTACGTCAAAATGCGGGAACGCGCCTGCCGCATGCCTGGGTTAAAGATCCCAGGCATGCGCAGTAATAACTAAATTGAGCTCAGAATCTAAGACGATGGGCAAGCGCAGTGAAATGAATATCGAAGCAGGAATTCTAAGTCCCGAGCATGCGCAGTTGATGCGCTGCGACCAGAATCAGTATAAGTCCACTGACATGCGCAGTATTTTAAGAAGCTAGCGTGAAAGTACGGGATGGGCATTGGTGAGCGGGAGACTGCTATGGGAGGAGTGATATGACTCAATACCAATTAAATAATATACTTCAAATAGGTCATGTTGCGGATTGTGAATGAAGATGACGTAATATTAGGAACTATTAAAATATCCTGCCTTGACCATCAAGCACATACTGCCCTATCCCCGCAGCTGGCGAAACATGTCGGGGGGCAGTGTTTGAGGGATGTTGTTTTAGGACAGAAGTGAAGCCTTAGTATCAGTATGAGATAGTAATGTATGTGGTAGGTAGGGAATACATAGAGTGAGTAAAAGAGACTGGAGCCAGCGTGCAGCTACCAGCTTCCGACTCCAACCACATTATAACAGCACCTCAATATTAGAGGGGATGAAAAAGATACTAACAAAAAGGGGACACAACTAGAGTTGAGCGAACACCTGGATGTTCGGGTTCGAGAAGTTCGGCCGAACATCCCGGAAATGTTCGGGTTCGGGATCCGAACCCGATCCGAACTTCGTCCCGAACCCGAACCCCATTGAAGTCAATGGGGACCCGAACTTTTCGGCACTAAAACGGCTGTAAAACAGCCCAGGAAAGGGCTAGAGGGCTGCAAAAGGCAGCAACATGTAGGTAAATCCCCTGCAAACAAATGTGGATAGGGAAATTAATTAAAATAAAAATTAAATAAATAAAAATTAACCAAAATCAATTGGAGAGAGGTTCCATAGCAGAGAATCTGGCTTCCCGTCACCCACCACTGGAACAGTCCATTCTCAGATATTTAGGCCCCGGCACCCAGGCAGAGGAGAGAGGTCCCGTAACAGACAATCTGGCTTCATGTCAGCAGAGAATCAGTCTTCATGTCATAGCAGAGAATCAGGCTTCACGTCACCCACCACTGTAATAGTCCATTTTCATAAATTTAGGCCCAGCACCCAGGCAGAGGAGAGAGGTCCCGTAACAGACAATCTGGCTTCATGTCAGCAGAGAATCAGTCTTCATATCATAGCAGAGAATCTGGCTTCCCGTTACCCACCACTGGAACAGTCCATTCTCAGATATTTAGGCCCCGGCACCCAGGCAGAGGAGAGAGGTCCCGTAACAGACAATCTGGCTTCATGTCAGCAGAGAATCAGTCTTCATATCATAGCAGAGAATCAGGCTTCACGTCAGCCACCACTGCAACAGTCCATTGTCATAAATTCAGGCCCAGCACCCAGGCAGAGGAGAGAGGTCCCGTAACAGACAATCTGGCTTCATGTCAGCAGAGAATCAGTCTGCATGTCATAGCAGAGAATGAGGCTTCACGTCACCCACCACTGCAACAGTCCATTTTCATAAATTTAGGCCCAGCACCCAGGCAGAGGAGAGAGGTCCCGTAACAGAGGATCTGGCTTCATGTCACCAGAGAATCAGTCTGCATGTCATAGCAGAGAATCAGGCTTCACGTCACCCACCACTGCAACAGTCCATTTTCATAAATTTAGGCCCAGCACCCAGGCAGAGGAGAGAGGTCCCGTAACAGAGGATCTGGCTTCATGTCACCAGAGAATCAGTCTGCATGTCATAGCAGAGAATCAGGCTTCACGTCAGCCACCACTGCAACAATCCATTGGCATATATTTAGGCCTAGCACACAGGCAGAGGAGAGAGGTCCCGTAACAGACAATCTGGCTTCATGTCAGCAGAGAATCAGTCTTCATATCATAGCAGAGAATCAGGCTTCACGTCAGCCACCAATGCAACAGTCCATTGTCAGATATTTAGGCCCAGCACCCAGGCAGAGGAGAGAGGTCCCGTAACAGAGGATCTGGCTTCATGTCACCAGAGAATCAGTCTGCATGTCATAGCAGAGAATCAGGCTTCACGTCAGCCACCACTGCAACAATCCATTGGCATATATTTAGGCCTAGCACACAGGCAGAGGAGAGAGGTCCCGTAACAGACAATCTGGCTTCATGTCAGCAGAGAATCAGTCTGCATGTCATAGCAGAGAATGAGGCTTCACGTCACCCACCACTGCAACAGTCCATTTTCATAAATTTAGGCCCAGCACCCAGGCAGAGGAGAGAGGTCCCGTAACAGAGGATCTGGCTTCATGTCACCAGAGAATCAGTCTGCATGTCATAGCAGAGAATCAGGCTTCACGTCAGCCACCAATGCAACAGTCCATTGTCATATATTTAGGCCCAGCACCCAGGCAGAGGAGAGAGGTCCCGTAACAGAGGATCTGGCTTCATGTCAGCAGAGAATCAGTCTTCATGTCATAGCAGAGAATGAGGCTTCACGTCACCCACCACTGCAACAGTCCATTTTCATAAATTTAGGCCCAGCACCCAGGCAGAGGAGAGAGGTCCCGTAACAGAGGATCTGGCTTCATGTCACCAGAGAATCAGTCTGCATGTCATAGCAGAGAATCAGGCTTCACGTCACCCACCACTGCAACAGTCCATTGTCATAAATTCAGGCCCAGCACCCAGGCAGAGGAGAGAGGTCCCGTAACAGACAATCTGGCTTCATGTCACCAGAGAATCAGTCTGCATGTCATAGCAGAGAATGAGGCTTCACGTCAGCCACCACTGCAACAGTCCATTGGCATATATTTAGGCCTAGCACACAGGCAGAGGAGAGGTTCATTCAACTTTGGGTAGCCTCGCAATATAATGGTAAAATGAAAATAAAAATAGGATTGAATGAGGAAGTGCCCTGGAGTCCAATAATATATGGTTATGGGGAGGTAGTTAATGTCTAATCTGGACAAGGGACGGACAGGTCCTGTGGGATCCATGCCTGGTTCATTTTTATGAACGTCAGCTTGTCCACATTGGCTGTAGACAGGCGGCTGCGTTTGTCTGTAATGACGCCCCCTGCCGTGCTGAATACACGTTCAGACAAAACGCTGGCTGCCGGGCAGGCCAGCACCTCCAAGGCATAAAAGGCTAGCTCTGGCCACGTGGACAATTTAGAGACCCAGAAGTTGAATGGGGCCGAACCATCAGTCAGTACGTGGAGGGGTGTGCACACGTACTGTTCCACCATGTTAGTGAAATGTTGCCTCCTGCTAACACGTTGCGTATCAGGTGGTGGTGCAGTTAGCTGTGGCGTGTTGACAAAAGTTTTCCACATCTCTGCCATGCTAACCCTGCCCTCAGAGGAGCTGGCCGTGACACAGCTGCCTTGGCGACCTCTTGCTCCTCCTCTGCCTTGGCCTTGGGCTTCCACTTGTTCCCCTGTGACATTTGGGAATGCTCTCAGTAGCGCGTCTACCAACGTGCGCTTGTACTCGCGCATCTTCCTATCACGCTCCAGTGCAGGAAGTAAGGTGGGCACATTGTCTTTGTAGCGTGGATCCAGCAGGGTGGCAACCCAGTAGTCCGCACAGGTTAAAATGTGGGCAACTCTGCTGTCGTTGCGCAGGCACTGCAGCATGTAGTCGCTCATGTGTGCCAGGCTGCCCAGGGGTAAGGACAAGCTGTCCTCTGTGGGAGGCGTATCGTCATCGTCCTGCCTTTCCCCCCAGCCACGCACCAGTGATGGACCCGAGCTGCGTTGGGTGCCACCCCGCTGTGACCATGCTTCATCCTCATCCTCCTCCACCTCCTCCTCATCCTCGTCCTCCTCGTCCTCCAGTAGTGGGCCCTGGCTGGCCACATTTGTACCTGGCCTCTGCTGTTGCCAAAAACCTCCCTCTGAGTCACTTCGAAGAGACTGGCCTGAAAGTGCTAAAAATGACCCCTCTTCCTCCTCCTCCTCCTCCTCCTCCTGGGCCACCTCCTCTTCCATCATCGCCCTAAGTGTTTTCTCAAGGAGACATAGAAGTGGTATTGTAACGCTGATAACGGTGTCATCGCCACTGGCCATGTTGGTGGAGTACTCGAAACAGCGCAACAGGGCACACAGGTCTCGCATGGAGGCCCAGTCATTGGTGGTGAAGTGGTGCTGTTCTGTAGTGCGACTGACCCGTGCGTGCTGCAGCTGAAACTCCACTATGGCCTGCTGCTGCTCGCACAGTCTGTCCAGCATGTGCAAGGTGGAGTTCCACCTGGTGGGCACGTCGCATATGAGGCGGTGAGCGGGAAGGCCGAAGTTACGCTGTAGCGCAGACAGGCGAGCAGCGGCAGGATGTGAACGCCGGAAGCGCGAACAGACGGCCCGCACTTTATGCAGCAGCTCTGACATGTCGGGGTAGTTGTGAATGAACTTCTGCACCACCAAATTCAGCACATGCGCCAAGCAAGGGATGTGCGTCAAATTGGCTAGTCCCAGAGCTGCAACGAGATTTCGCCCATTATCACACACCACCAGGCCGGGCTTGAGGCTCACCGGCAGCAACCACTCGTCGGTCTGTTGTTCAATACCCCGCCACAACTCCTGTGCGGTGTGGGGCCTGTCCCCCAAACATATGAGTTTCAGAATGGCCTGCTGACGTTTACCCCGGGCTGTGCTGAAGTTGGTGGTGAAGGTGTGTGGCTGACTGGATGAGCAGGTGGAAGAAGAGGAGGAGGAAGCCGAGAAGGAGGAGGTGGCAACAGGAGGCAAAGAATGTTGCCCTGCGATCCTTGGCGGCGGAAGGACGTGCGCCAAACAGCTCTCCGCCTGGGGCCCAGCTGCCACTACATTTACCCAGTGTGCAGTTAGGGAGATATAGCGTCCCTGGCCGTGCTTACTGGTCCACGTATCTGTGGTTAGGTGGACCTTGCTACAGATGGCGTTGCGCAGTGCACACTTGATTTTATCGGATACTTGGTTGTGCAGGGAAGGCACGGCTCTCTTGGAGAAGTAGTGCCGGCTGGGAACAACATACTGTGGGACAGCAAGCGACATGAGCTGTTTGAAGCTGTCTGTGTCCACCAGCCTAAATGACAGCATTTCATAGGCCAGTAGTTTAGAAATGCTGGCATTCAGGGCCAGGGATCGAGGGTGGCTAGGTGGGAATTTACGCTTTCTATCAAATGTTTGTGAGATGGAGAGCTGAACGCTGGCGTGTGACATGGTTGAGACGCTTGGTGACGGAGGTGGTGGTGGTGGTGTTGGTGGTACATCCCCTGTTTGCTGGGCGGCAGGTGCCAACGTTCCTCCAGAGGCGGAGGAAGAGGCCGAGGCGGCAGCAGCAGAATAGGCCGAGGCGGCAGCAGCAGAAGAGGTAGCAGGGGGAGCCTGAGTGACTTCCTTGGTTTTAAGGTGTTTACTCCACTGCAGTTCATGCTTTGCATGCAGGTGCCTGGTCATGCAGGTTGTGCTCAGGTTCAGAACGTTAATGCCTCGCTTCAGGCTCTGATGGCACAGCGTGCAAACCACTCGGGTCTTGTCGTCAGCACATTGTTTGAAGAAGTGCCATGCCAGGGAACTCCTTGAAGCTGCCTTTGGGGTGCTCGGTCCCAGATGGCGGCGGTCAGTAGCAGGCGGAGTCTCTTGGCGGCGGGTGTTCTGCTTTTGCCCACTGCTCCCTCTTTTGCTACGCTGTTGGCTCGGTCTCACCACTGCCTCTTCCTCCGAACTGTGAAAGTCAGTGGCACGACCTTCATTCCATGTGGGGTCTAGGACCTCATCGTCCCCTGCATCGTCTTCCACCCAGTCTTGATCCCTGACCTCCTGTTCAGTCTGCACACTGCAGAAAGACGCAGCAGTTGGCACCTGTGTTTCGTCATCATCAGAGACATGCTGAGGTGGTATTCCCATGTCCTCATCATCAGGAAACATAAGTGGTTGTGCGTCAGTGCATTCTATGTCTTTCACCGCTGGGGAAGGGCTAGGTGGATGCCCTTGGGAAACCCTGCCAGCGGAGTCTTCAAACAGCATAAGAGACTGCTGCATAACTTGAGGCTGAGACAGTTTCCCTGGTATGCATGGGGGTGATGTGACAGACTGATGGGGTTGGTTTTCAGGCGCCATCTGTGCGCTTTCTGCAGAAGACTGGGTGGGAGATAATGTGAACGTGCTGGATCCACTGTCGGCCACCCAATTGACTAATGCCTGTACCTGCTCAGGCCTTACCATCCTTAGAACGGCATTGGGCCCCACCATATATCGCTGTAAATTCTGGCGGCTACTGGGACCTGAGGTAGTTGGTACACTAGGACGTGTGGATGTGGCAGAACGGCCACGTCCTCTCCCAGCACCAGAGGGTCCACTAACACCACCACGACCATGTCCACGTCCGCGTCCCTTACTAGATGTTTTTCTCATTGTTATGGTTCACCACAACAACAAATATATTATTTGGCCCAATGTATTGTATTCAAATTCAGCGGGATATAAATTTGAGGCCTAGTATTTAGGCGCTGGGTGACCGGTATGGATTTAGTGACAGAATTAGACTTGGAAATGCACAGAAGCGTGTGTGTGAAGTTATTCTGAATGACCCTATGTGCACCTTCAATATGATCTACCCTTTTAGGGATAGATTTCAAATAGCTCTGATATAGCAGAAACCACTAAATTATGAAATTGCTAAATTGGGAATTGTATTTCAACCCAGAACAAGAAATGTGCTTGACGGACACTAAATAACTTCGCCCAGCTACAGCACTAGCGGTACGAGATTTAGCGGGATATAAATTTGAGGCCTAGTATTTAGGCGCTGGGTGACAGGTATGGGTTTAGTGACAGAATTAGACTTGGAAATACACAGTAGCGGGTGTGTGTGAAGTTATTCTGAATGACCCAATGTGCACCTTGAATATTATATACCCTTTTAGGGATAGATTTCAAATAGCTCTGATATAGCAGAAACCACTAAATTATGAAATTGCTAAATTGGGAATTGTATTTCAACCCAGAACAAAAAATGTGCTTGAACGGACACTAAATAACTCGCCCAGCTACAGCACTAAGGACAGATTTAGCGGGATATAAATTTGAGGCCTAGTATTTAGGCGCTGGGTGACAGGTATGGGTTTAGTGACAGAATTAGACTTGGAAATACACAGTAGCGGGTGTGTGTGAAGTTATTCTGAATGACCCTATGTGCACCTTGAATATTATATACCCTTTTAGGGATAGATTTCAAATAGCTCTGATATAGCAGAAACCACTAAATTATGAAATTGCTAAATTGGGAATTGTATTTCAACCCAGAACAAAAAATGTGCTTTGACGGACACTAAATAACTTTCCCAGCTACAACAGGACAGCGGTAACGAGAGATTTAGCAGGATATAAATTTGAGGCCTAGTATTTAGGCGCTGGGTGACAGGTATGGGTTTAGTGACAGAATTAGACTTGGAAATACACAGTAGCGGGTGTGTGTGAAGTTATTCTGAATGACCCAATGTGCACCTTGAATATTATATACCCTTTTAGGGATAGATTTCAAATAGCTCTGATATAGCAGAAACCACTAAATTATGAAATTGCTAAATTGGGAATTGTATTTCAACCCAGAACAAAAAATGTGCTTTGACGGACACTAAATAACTTTCCCAGCTACAACAGGACAGCGGTAACGAGAGATTTAGCAGGATATAAATTTGAGGCCTAGTATTTAGGCGCTGGGTGACAGGTATGGGTTTAGTGACAGAATTAGACTTGGAAATACACAGTAGCGGGTGTGTGTGAAGTTATTCTGAATGACCCAATGTGCACCTTGAATATTATATACCCTTTTAGGGATAGATTTCAAATAGCTCTGATATAGCAGAAACCACTAAATTATGAAATTGCTAAATTGGGAATTGTATTTCAACCCAGAACAAAAAATGTGCTTTGACGGACACTAAATAACTTTCCCAGCTACAACAGGACAGCGGTAACGAGAGATTTAGCAGGATATAAATTTGAGGCCTAGTATTTAGGCGCTGGGTGACAGGTATGGGTTTAGTGACAGAATTAGACTTGGAAATACACAGTAGCGGGTGTGTGTGAAGTTATTCTGAATGACCCAATGTGCACCTTGAATATTATATACCCTTTTAGGGATAGATTTCAAATAGCTCTGATATAGCAGAAACCACTAAATTATGAAATTGCTAAATTGGGAATTGTATTTCAACCCAGAACAAAAAATGTGCTTTGACGGACACTAAATAACTTTCCCAGCTACAACAGGACAGCGGTAACGAGAGATTTAGCAGGATATAAATTTGAGGCCTAGTATTTAGGCGCTGGGTGACAGGTATGGGTTTAGTGACAGAATTAGACTTGGAAATACACAGTAGCGGGTGTGTGTGAAGTTATTCTGAATGACCCAATGTGCACCTTGAATATTATATACCCTTTTAGGGATAGATTTCAAATAGCTCTGATATAGCAGAAACCACTAAATTATGAAATTGCTAAATTGGGAATTGTACTTCAACCCAGAACAAAAAATGTGCTTTGACGGACACTAAATAACTTTCCCAGCTACAACAGGACAGCGGTAACGAGAGATTTAGCGGGATATAAATTTGAGGCCTAGTATTTAGGCGCTGGGTGACCGGTATGGATTTAGTGACAGAATTAGACTGGGATATGGCCAAAAAATAACCACACTATTGCTGGTTAAATGCACTTGGTGACGGGCGCAGCTTGCCCCTGATGTAGTATATGGCCAAAAAATGAACAGACTATTGCTGGTTAAATGCACTTGGTGTCACAGCTTGACCAACCACACTACTGAGGGTTAAATGCACTTGGTGACGGGCGCAGCTTGCCCCTGATGTAGTATATGGCCAAAAAATAAACAGACTATTGCTGGTTAAATGCACTTGGTGTGACAGCTTCACCCTGATGTAGGCTTTAGCCAGAAAACAACCACACCATTGAGGGTTAAATGCACTTGGTGACAGGCGCAGCTTGCCCCTGATTTTGTATATGGCCAAAAAATGAACAGACTATTGCTGGTTAAATGCACTTGGTGTGACAGCTTCACCCTGATGTAGGCTTTAGCCAAAAAACAACCACACCATTGAGGGTTAAATGCACTTGGTGACAGGCGCAGCTTGCCCCTGATTTTGTATATGGCCAAAAAATGAACAGACTATTGCTGGTTAAATGCACTTGGTGTGACAGCTTCACCCTGATGTAGGCTTTAGCCAAAAAACAACCACACCATTGAGGGTTAAATGCACTTGGTGACAGGCGCAGCTTGCCCCTGATTTTGTATATGGCCAAAAAATGAACAGACTATTGCTGGTTAAATGCACTTGGTGTGACAGCTTCACCCTGATGTAGGCTTTAGCCAAAAAACAACCACACCATTGAGGGTTAAATGCACTTGGTGACAGGCGCAGCTTGCCCCTGATTTTGTATATGGCCAAAAAATGAACAGACTATTGCTGGTTAAATGCACTTGGTGTGACAGCTTCACCCTGATGTAGGCTTTAGCCAAAAAACAACCACACCATTGAGGGTTAAATGCACTTGGTCGCAGCTTGTGCTGGCGCACCACAAGACACAAAATGGCCGCCGATCACCCCAGAAAAATGTGACTGACAAACGGTCTGGGCAGCCTAAAAACAGTGAGCAATTGAGGATCAGCAGCTCAATGATCCACAGCTGCAGATCGATCAGTTAATCAAGTCCTTTGGAGGAGTTAATCTGCCTAATCTCGCCCTACTGTCGCAGCCGCAACCTCTCCCTACGCTAATCAGAGCAGAGTGACGGGCGGCGCTATGTGACTCCAGCTTAAATAGAGGCTGGGTCACATGGTGCTCTGGCCAATCACAGCCATGCCAATAGTAGGCATGGCTGTGATGGCCTCTTGGGGCAAGTAGTATGACGCTTGTTGATTGGCTGCTTTGCAGCCTTTCAAAAAGCGCCAAGAAAGCGTCACAAAAGCGCCAAGAAAGCGACGAACACCGAACCCGAACCCGGACTTTTACGAAAATGTCCGGGTTCGGGTCCGTGTCACGGACACCCCAAAATTCGGTACGAACCCGAACTATACAGTTCGAGTTCGCTCATCCCTAGACACAACTGATAGTTTTAACATTACAGTTTAATGGTTATTGAGAAGATTCATAGTAAGTAACATTAAAAGTTAATTCCAGTATTGACACGTATGGTTTACATGGCAGTAGTGATGATATTCCGTATTTACAGGCATCACTGCTGCCATGTAAAGAGATACTCGTGGTGGAGTGGTGGAGGATTTAAAGGGGTTGTCCAGGATTTCAAGTTATCCTCTCCACATAGTAACATAGTAACATAGTACATAAGGCCGAAAAAAGGCATTTGTCCATCCAGTTTGGCCTGTCATCCTGCAAGTTGATCCAGAGGAAGGCAAAAAAAACCTGTGAGGTAGAAGCCAATTTTCCTCACTTTAGGGGAATAAAAATTCCTTCCTGACTCCAATCAGGCAATCAGAATAAATCCCTGGATCAACGATCTCTCTCTAGTAGCTATATCCTGTAATATTATTACACTCCAGAAATACATCCAGGCCCCTCTTGAATTCCTTTATTGTACTCACCATCACCACCTCCTCAGGCAGAGAGTTCCATAGTCTCACTGCTCTTACCGTAAAGAATCCTCTTCTATGTTTGTGTACAAACCTTCTTTCCTCCAGACGCAGAGGATGTCCCCTCGTCACAGTCACAGTTCTGGGGATAAATAGCTGATGGGATAGATCTCTGTACTGACCCCTGATATATTTATACATATTAATTAGATCTCCTCTCAGTCGTCTTTTTTCTAAAGTGAATAACCCTAATTTTGATAATCTTTCAGAGTACTGTAGTTGCCCCATTCCAGTTATTATTTTAGTTGCCCTCCTCTGGACCCTCTCCAGCTCTGCTATGTCTGCTTTGTTCACTGGAGCCCAGAACTGTACACAGTACTCCATGTGTGGTCTGACTAATGATTTGTAAAGTGGTAGGACTATGTTCTTATCACGGGCATCTATGCCCCTTTTGATCCAACCCATTATCTTATTGGCCTTGGCAGCAGCTGCCTGGCACTGTGTTTTGCAGCTTAGTTTTGCTGTTTATTAAAATTCCTAGATCATAGGGCATAACTATATGATTAGTGAAGACCTATTCTGCGACCCCCACTGATCCCAGGAACGAGTCCTGTTCCCCCTTTTTGAAGGTGTGGCAGGTCACAGATATGCCCTGCTGCTCCATTCAGTCTCTTTGGGACCACTGGAAATACCCAGAGCTGTACTCTGCCATCCCTAGCGACCACATAGAGAATGGCAGGGCATATGTTCGACCTGCCACTCAATCAAGAAGGGGGATCAGTGGGGGCTCCAGTGTTCAGACTCCCACAGATCATTAGTTATCCGTGATCCTGTGGATAGAGGATAACTAGAAAAGTGGACACAGGCCCTTTAACAGGCGAGCATTTCTATTTTAGTTTGACACATATTTTAGGCCAGATTTTAAATTTTTACTTCATTATTTATTTTTTTTTACACCCAAAGAAAACCTTTATGGATAGGGAATATGAAAAGGTCCAACAGCTATGACACGACAGGTGATAAGTGTCTGATTGGTGGGGGTCTGACTGTTGGGACCCCCATGATCAACTGAATGTGGTCTTAAGACCCTTGTGTACATAGATTGGTGGTAATGTAATTGAATGTCTCAGGACCCCTTTTTTCATGATCAGTGGGTGTTCCAGCAGTCAAACCCCAGAAATCTAACATTCATCACCTATCCTGTAAATAGGCAATAGGTCATTATGGTAGGGAAACCGTTTTAATTATAATGTAGAATATGTACAATATGAGGTTAAGATTTGGTAAATTTCATGCGAGACATTTGTGCTTAAAAGGTTTGTCTCACTTCAGTAAATTGCATTTATCATACAGTTAATACAAGGCACTTACTAATGTATTGTGATTGTCCATATTGCCTCCTTTCCATCACATTATACACATCACGTATCCGTGGTTATTACCACCGTGTAATCCAGCAGTGGTGGCCGTGCTTACACACTATAGGGAAAGGCTGGAAGTGCGCATAGGCCAACACCTTTACCTATAGTGTGCAAGCACGGCCACCGCTGCTGGATTGCAGAGTGGTCAAAACCATGGATACGTGCTGTGTATAATGTGATGGAAAAGAGTCAATATGGAGAATCATAATACATTAGTAAGTACCTTGTATTAACTTTCTCTACATGATAAATTGCTGAAGTGACAGAGCCTATTTAACCCCTTTAAGTGTGCTACATGCCTTGGTGTGTGCATTGTGTGTGCTATATATGTTCTATGTATCAGTGGTGTATGTGCAGTATGTGACATATGCATCAGTGGCATGTGACCCATGTATAAGTTTCTTGTGTGCCACATGTGTCCAATGAGTGATTGGTGTGCGCTGCATGAGTCTTATTTCTCACTGACTTAAGTGCAGGGTATCTATATATGTGTAAATTCTACCACATGTATGTTTGTAATAAACATTAATAAGGAGGTGCACTACTGTGGATGCAAACAAAAAAGTCTGACTAAACCCTCAAACAGGTGTTAAAATTGAGCACCGCGCCAAGGTATCTGAAGTAGCTCGGGACCTAATGCTACCCTACCTGTCCCGTATGGGTAATACCAGTAGCCAGTGGGTAAATTACAGGAGCGGAAGGTCCGACTCACAGCAAAGTCCCAGTTACCACTAGCATGCAGCCATGCTTGCAATAGGAGGAGGCTGTGAGTCCCACCCAAGACTGAACGATAAGGCCCAGGCCTCGCAGGCGCACCTAAATGTTGCCTGTGGATGCAAATCAGGCACATATAAATATGGAGTTTATATACCTCCAAACATATCTATATACAGTACATGTACGTTCGTGCATTGTGCTGTGAATGTCTGCCATTATACTTCATCTTTAATATTTCTGTTATCACTGTTAGATGTTTTTCAGTCAGAAAATTGCAGATACGCAAAACATGGGTACCGGGTGTGTGAATTCCACAATATGCGAGACAGAACAGCCGGCCTCTAATAGAACAGTCCTATCCTTGTCTGTAATGCCGACAATAATAGGACATGTTCTATCATTTTGTAGAACGGCCATGCGGACCTACAGACACGGAATGCACACGGAGTCATTTATTATTTTTTTTCAGCCCCATTGAAATGGACGGTACAGACATGGAAAAAAAATAAGTTTGTGTGAAGGAGCCCTAAGGTGGACCCTCAGAATCAGTTACACTGGTGGGCCCTAAGTGCCCCAGTCTGACACTGTCTGTATCAGAAAAAAAAAAGTGAAATGAGCACAGATTTTTGAGCCTATTTAGATGGAAAAAGGTAAATGGAGATTCACGTTAGAGAGATACTAATTGCTAGTGATAACAGAGACATTTATAGGCCCGTGCCCACCACTGCCCTGCTCTCCTGAGCAGGAACACCAGCTGCCTCTATTACCTGACCATGCATCCTGGTTTACTGACAGTCCAGCCACGCATGCTCTTCTGCCACCTCCAGAAGGTCAAATGTACCTGCTGCTGTCTCTCTCCTCTGATGCAGGTCAAGGCCTGTTCTCTCCTTTCTAGTCGGTCCCATAGCGAGCGCACACTTTTGGCCTCTTAAGTAGTCTGTGGCTTGCGGTCCTGGGTATATAATGCACCTACCTTAGTGGGAGGGTGCCTAGGCTGTACATTCCTAGCTTGCTAGCTTACCCAGTGAAAGTATGCTATTCAGACTGCCTACCTATGTACTTATCCTCTTCCTGTTTACTAATCCTGATACTCCGTTACCTGTTACCATAGTCTTTTTACCATGTTGATCAACATCTGCCTACCCTGACCTCAGACCTGTTTTACCTATATGCATGAACTCTGCCTGTCCTGACCTCGACCTGTTTCTGACTATGAGTATTGCCTGATTCCTTTGCGGAATGCACACAACCAGCCAAAATGAGGACAACAATAGGACATGCTCTATCTTTTTTGCAGGGCTGCAGAATGGAACTATGGATGAATTGACATGAATCGGTCCGTGGACCCAGAAACATGGTCATGTGACTGGACCCTTAGGGTTAGCCCAA
Organism: Bufo gargarizans; assembly: GCF_014858855.1. Taxonomy (NCBI): domain Eukaryota; kingdom Metazoa; phylum Chordata; class Amphibia; order Anura; family Bufonidae; genus Bufo; species Bufo gargarizans. The sequence goes on along the minus strand of NC_058084.1, from coordinate 175,010,153 downwards.
AGCCGAACCAGTTAGTTAGCCACAGTGGGTCCACATCCATTACCCGTCATAATAGGGTATACAGTATAGTAGTAGATACACTTTTAAATTACAGCATACATATTAAATATGCCTGGTCATATACTTTCATTTAATTGATCCTTTCAATTATGATGCCCGAAACACCTAGTGCCACTTATCAAAAGATCATTCTTTTGCTTAACAGATCTATGACCGACTTCAAAGATTGTAGTAAGTCTTTGTGTGAAGTGGAAAAAATAAAGCAAAAAAGGGGATATTCACTTTTTATTTGCTAATGCTGTCCGCTTGCTGGCTTGCACTCATATAGGAAAACTATTTTGAGGCCGAATTAGCTAAGGCCTTAATCACTGCCTCCTGGTGCTAGCGGAAAATTTTAGCATATAAATGAGAGCTTTGGAGACACATGGTTCTGACCATGGCCACCGAAAGGGTTTGTCTGGGCTTTTACTATTGATGATCAATCCTCAGGATAGGTCATCAATATCAGATCGGCGGGGGTCCAACACCCGGCACCCTCGCCAATCAGCTGTATGAGGATGCGGCACATGCTGACTCCCTTCTCTCTTCCTGTCTGCTGCTGCGGTCTATAGTCTTTGCCATAGACAGCAGGTGCAGACAGGAAGAAAGAAGGGAGATAGCACGTGCACACAGTCTCCTCATACAGCTGATCGGTGGGGATGCCGGGTGCCGCACCCCCGCCCTATCCTAAGGATAAGTCATCAATAGTAAAAGCCTAGACAACCCCTTTAACCTATGTGGGTTAAAAGAAGTGGCATGGTATTGAATGTTTCCATGGATGGAACCATTTAGTATCTAGGATCTTTAATACAATTGTGCAGCCACATCTCAATATTCGGACTAATTCTCTATACAATTTATATTAGCCAACATGAACATGTGACTTTATAACAAAACAATATGCTATGTGCATTAAGAAATTATAGCAACATTTTTGAATATGCGTTCTAATCCTTTAATGCAAAATACAAATTAATACTACAATTTAATTAATGTAATTCATTTAAAATGATCAAAGAAAAGAATGTAAATGATCTAATATAGGATTTTGACTTTGTCAGGTTTATGATCATTGAACCTCATTCTGAGATATTGTCTTGTCTTTTATCAGTTCAACAATATAGTTGTCTTCATATCCCAGTATGCTTTTCAAGACCTCCACTGTGTGCTGTCCAATGACCGGAGGTGGCTTAGGTTCAGATATGTTGAAATTGTTGAACCGTACTGCAGGACCTATGAACAGAAAAATGACACTTGCTTTAGTTTAAAGATCATGATTCACAATATCATTTTACATCACTTCTTCTGTTTTGGTTTAGATGTGTAGTTGGAGCAGCATGGTGTTAAATAATATTTAAATATTAAATGGGATTTCCAATTACATCAGCTTATATCCTATTGATAGTGTAAGGGTTACGTTTCTGATTGGCTGGGGTCCCTGCCAATCACGAGCAGGGGACCTGTGTTCCCCATTATGAATGTCAGTCCCAAAAAGGTCAATGGAGTGGTGGACACGTATGTGTGTCTGCAACTCCATTCAAACGAGGAAACATGGGCCCCCTTCTTGTGATCGTTGGGGGGCCCAGCAGAAGTTGGACTCCCGTTGATAAGACAGTTATCCCCTATCCTGTGGGCAGGGTATAGGATGTTGCAATAGTACAGGCTGTTTATGCTGTCCAAACACATAAGAGAAAAGGTGGCAAAATCAGTTGATTCCAGCAGGGTCAGTCGGCTATCCAATTGCTTGGATAGCGGGGGAAAGGATTGGCCATGTTTGAGTTCAACACTCTCAATCCTTTGTTCCACCAAGAGTTAAGCCACTGCCAGAGACGTCTTACAATAACTTATTCCCTTTACCTTTTAAAATAATCTGCATTGTTGGGCAAGCATTTGACCATCAGTTGTTTGATGTGTATGGTCGGTTTAAGGGTTAATTCTGAAGAAAGAATTGGACAGTTTTACCAAAACTGACTTTTCCTATGCCAGTCATAGTCTAAAGTGCATTGGAATAAAATATGCTAAATTTATTAAGAGACTCACAGCTCTACATTCCGTGCATCTTCTGGCAGTCTAAAAGCAAATTTCTGCCTGCTAGAAGCTGGCCTAGATTTGAGCTATAATTCACACCACCTTCTGGAGTACAAAATAAATCTGTTGGGCTGTGCCTCTAGCTAAGCCCTACCTATTTTCTCACCTTTTTTGAAAAGTGGCCATACACCATATTTTCCAACTTTATTACACCATAAAATTGGAGTAAATGCTTTGATTAATCTGCCTGATGGTCTTTAAGCCAAAATTCATGTAATTGTCACAGTGCAGTGTTGTAAATACACTCCACACTGAACACAGAAGGGAACAGGTATTAGGCCTGGAACCTAGGGAAAGGGAAATGGTCCTACCTAGTGAGTCCCTACGCTGAGCGCTGCTATCAGTATGAACAGACCTGAATAGTAGGAATGTTCATATGCAGGAACCAAAGCCCTATTTAACCCTAACAGGGCCATGCAGATAGTGTAAAGACACGAATGGCCTATTCCTTCCAAGATGAAGGAATAGAAGACCCCCTCAGGCCTAATATCAGCAGGTAGGGGAAAACAACAAACAAAGAAGATAAACTTAACTTCCAGAAGTATGCGGACGAGCAGGAACTCAGAGAAAACCAACACCAGGACTTCCATAAACAAGGAGCTATCAACCGCATAGCATGATGGGTGAGGCTGGACTAAATAAAGGAATGACCACTTAAGCTACACCTGAGACAAGAAGTGTGGTCATCCCCAGCAACAACACAGAAAGGTGAAAACCAAAGAGGGTGTCAATCATGTGCAGCCAGTCTCTTCGATCTTCTAGTACCTGTCACAGGTGGGACCATGACAGTAATGTTGTAATTGATTTACTATAGGGGTCTCTCTCTGGTCACAGTGATGGTCTGACTGAAAAAGTTTGGGAGTGCTGTGGTCAAACTCCAAACAAAGAGGAAGGTAAAAAGTTACAGCTAGAAGTAACATCCATGAAGTGACTTAAAAATAATCTACACCTTGTAACTGCACTCCAGTTGTGGTCGTAACTGCTGTAAAAGAGCAATGTATAATGTGATGAAAAAAATTAATCAAGCCAACAAAGAAGGCACTATGGACAATCACAATGCTTGATAGATGCCGTTTTGTCTACATGATAGACGCCATTTGTTGAAGTGAAACAACCCTTTAAAGCTTCAACTTTTGTATCTGATGGATTTGTACCCATTTTCCTTTATTCTTTGAGAGAATAATGCAGAATGCTAAATCATTCTAGCCCTTAACTACCACAAGGAAACTGACTGAGAAGACCTCACACAAGTGTGAACAGAGCCTTACAGAAGCATGTCCTGATATCCTCTTTTCTCTTTATAAAACCAGTACAAGGCTGCCTGTTTGTGCAGTAACGTTCATGGGATTTTGAGCACTTGGACTGATGGTTTTGAGGTTATACGAAACAAGCTAAAATATATGCCTGTGGCATTTCAGGTAAACTGAGCCAAACCAAATGATCAAGCCTTAGGTCTAATCATTTCTGAAAATTTCCTTGGAACAATTCTGTGGTGTGTTTAATTATGACACAAATCAAGCTCTTTCTGAGGCTTTATAACAGGAAGAGCTAATGTGAAGAACTGCAGTAGATGTTCAGATTTTACAACAATGACACAAAAATGACAAAAAACAAAAAAACGGTGGCTTTATTAGACAATAAAGCAGCTTGTGCAGCAAGACATAGTGAATGACCTGTAGTAATTTAGAAACAGGTAAATAATAACCGTTCTACATCTATGGATACATTAAGCAGCGTGCTATAAATTATGTATCACACGTATTTACTTCTATTCAACAAAATAGTGAACGTGTTGTTTCTGCGGCCTAAGTAATGCTGCATGATAAACAGAGCACACCTTTGTGAAGCAGCCTAGACAGCAAAGCTATAACAGAACGAAAGCTGCTGTGGTTTATGCAAAATATGTTTTACAGTCATACCAGGGTATAAAACAACGTTGTTACAGAACCCCCGTGATAGAGCTCATTCCCTGAAGTCATGAATACTGTTGATGCAATCAAGAATAAGCCCTGTTATAGTGAAAGCCTCTCTTTTATATTCCAAAAAAACAACTTGCATTTCAAGCATTTAATTGGAAGGCAGATGTTGTTAATTTTTTATTTATTTTTTACTTTTTAGGTGACCTTTCTCTTTAAACTGCTCTCATTTAAGCAGCACTGTGCAGAGTAAATCGCAGTACCTTGAAGAATATTTTATTTTGTTCTAAAAGTTTAATAAAAAAACTGATGTTAAATGCACAATATCTACTCACATATAGGACTCAATAGACTTAAATGATTTCTGGTAAATGCTATACTACAATCCAAGAGGCTACTGGAGAATATTTTCTTAGAAATTCATAGTATACTGCTGCAGTCCATGTACATGAAAACCTATGCTTATTACAAGCAAACCACTTATCCCCTATCCACTCCTCCATTCAGCTTTATGGGACTGCCGGAGGTAATCGAGTACAAGTGTTCAGCCCCGCAGAGTAGAATAAAGTGGCAAAGTGATTCCCCCAACCTGTGGATAAAGTTGTAATTGGACAAACTCTTTAATGCATGAATACAAACTAAGCATGCACTTTCATGTATATGTACCCTAGCACTAAGGGGGTGATTTATCAAACTGGTGTAAAGTAGAACTGGATTTGTTTCCCATAGCAACCAATCAGATTCCACCTTTCATTTCCCAGAGAAACTGTGAAAAATGAAAGTTGGAATCCGATTCCAGTTCTACTTTACACTGGTTTGATAAATCTCCCCCCTAAGTTTCCAAGAAAGTATAGTAGTCTATGCTATTGTAGTTTATATACGTAGTACTCTTTGTTCAGTTTTCATTCCACCCAGGATAGGGTGATAAGTTGGTGTAATGGGACAACCTCTTTAAGACACAGATACGGTCACATTTGGACAACATCTCATCAGGTTAATGTGTGGAGAACACTGATTAGTTGACCATTCAAGAGTGGCGTACTACTTTGTCCTTTCAGTTTTTATGTTATAAAACGATTCTATTACATAACAGTTTATTACCATCTGATAATCAGAGAGATCATGGGTTAAAAACGGTCTAAAAAGCACTTCTCCCAGACATCAATCTATTGTGGTCCAATGCCAGCTCCGTCCAAGGGTGATTTATACAGTACATCATAGTTGTCTGTTCATTAGACTTCCTGATAAAAAGGTGACATTTTACTGTACTCTTCTTGATCTATACACACTTACACCACCTAGTGTGTTGCTTCCCTGCTCTTCACTTACCAGATCCTGGGCCTACTGCTCCCCACTGGTTAGGTTTAGGAATAAAGTCTTCCAATTTACTTTAGGTGTTTTTTGAAGGGCCATGGTGAATCTTATATGGGAAAGTAGATGTCTCCTACTGAAAGGGAAGCTGTCACCTCATTTTCACGTATTAAGCTTCTGGCAGTTTTCTGCTATACATCAAAACATTGTAAACATTTGTGTGAGTTGCTCGCAGAATAAAATGTTCTTTATTGGTTATGCAAATTAAGCCCCAGGTACCCAGGTGGGCATTATTCATTCTGCATGTGCCTAAGCCCTCCTCTCCTAAAAGTCTAGAGCTCTTGTCACCTCTAACGTTTTTCCTCTCTGCTTGTGATTCATTCATCTCCCTTGGTAAAATTCTTTCTGGCAACTGCATATTACAAACACCACTGCAACGATGTGCACTGCAGGCCTGCTGGAAGAAGAAGTAGAGGAGCTGAGAAGTCGATGGCCAAAGTTTCTCCTCTTCTTCCAGGGGGTTTGTGGTGCCCTGCTTGACAGTGCATGTACATTACAATCTGTGAAGCTGAGGGCCACAGCAGCATTTGTAATGCTCAGGCGCTGGACATGGAGGGATGATGGATGAATGACATCATATGGAGAGGCGAAGATCGTTAGAGAAGCTGGAGCTATGAACGTTTAGGATAGGAGGGCTTGGGCACATGCAGGATGGATAAAGCACCCTGAGCACTAAAGGCTTTGTCTGCATAACAAATACTGTAAGGAACATTTTATAAAAATGCTAATAAAGGTAAGTTTAGACTGCTGTTTTGATGTACAGACTACCAGAAGTGTAATAAGTGAAAATGAGGCGACAGATTCCCTTTAACAGTGGCATTCCTAACCCGCTCTTCCATAATGATTCATAGTCTCCTGTACCTTTTTCAACAGTGGACTTATTTTACCACTATGATAAATTGATTGTATTTTTATGTTCCATGTTTCTATACATTTACTGTTAACCACTGCTTTATTCTTGTACTTTTGTCAATCTACTAAGTGCTAGTGACATTTACTGCACATGAGTCCCCTAGGCTACATCTGGTTAGCCACCTCCTCCTGTACGCTGGGGATAAACCGCTAAACTGTAACTTCACTGTGTGAAAGGTCCTGGAAGAACAGTAGAGAAGTTTCTTCAATTATTGGGTCTGCATACATAGATTATTCAGATTTGCATTTCTAAGGGGAATTTTCTAGGCAGCTTGGAGGCATTTCCTGGCTGACAGGTTGCAGCATAAATTGTATTTTTGGAATCAAATTTTGGGTGTTATGAATGTGATAAATTTGGCATAATCCCTGCCTATTGTAAAGTATGATGTTTAGACTTTAGCCACACAAATCTCAACAATCAAGTTACTAATACTCTGTGAGGAAAACATTTCATAGATCCAAAACTGGAGTCTGTTACAGTTATATAGTTAGCCAAAGAACAATGCATCGTTGACGGCATGAGCGGCCGTAGTGTACACCCAGCTGTTCTGGAGTGCATAGCAATCTGGTGTAATGTAGCCGTAAGGTGGTTCTGGAAAAGCTTATGAGAGCAATAGCAGTTTAAGAGTCAAGTACATAATTGTACAAGTAGTTATCATACTTTCTTGCTTGGACAATACACATCTTTAATAATTTTAAATACCAATTTGATTGCAGACAGCCTGCAACACATATGGAGTCAATTATATGATAGTCTTTTAAATAACACTTTTTGGAGCACATTTTAAATACTACGGACTTCAGCAAGTCCCTAGTGGTGCATGTCGTCTGTTGTAGATCTTTTTAACATATCCAAATGCATTATACTGAAGATATAGCAACTTAAGAGGAAATATTTAATTAAAATAATTTGTACAGTAAATGCATTTGTGACATGGGCATGGGTACCTGCTCCGCTGCAACAAACCAATTGTGGACACGTCACCGCTGAAGCGGATCAGGTGACCATGTCCACTCCAGGAAGGAAGTAAGCAAGCCCCAGACTGGAAGATGGAGCCAGAGCGCAGGACCAGAGCAGGTAAGTAGGATTCTTTCTATAGTGGGCGGAGGCTATTGATAGTAAAATTTCACCCTATTCCTAAGACATTATTAAGACATGCCAGCCATACATTTTATAACCGTCGCAACAATGTACGACCTTTGGGACCCCCACCAATATCAGGAGCAGGCTAAATAGAAAGGAGGCCATATTTTTACTCTCCATTGTAACAAAATGAGAGCTGCAGAAACCTCTGAGAGCTATCATTGGAATATCTGCCATTACTTCACTGCCTATGCTAACGGAGATTGCAACAGAGAACAAACTGGGAGGCTGCCAAATGCTGCTTCTAGAGAGACTGCTCTGTGCTGACATACAGACGTGGACAAAATTGTTGGTACCCTTTGGTCAATGAAAGAAAAAGTCACAATGGTCACAGAAATAACTTTAATCTGACAAAAGTAATAATAAATTAAAATTCTATAAATGTTAACCAATGAAAGTCAGACATTGTTTTTCAACCATGCTTCAACAGAATTATGTAAAAAAATAAACTCATGAAACAGGCATGGACAAAAATGATGGTACCCCTAACTTAATATTTTGTTGCGCAACCTTTTGAGGCAATCACTGCAATTAGGGATGAGCGAACCCGAACTGTATAGTTCGGGTTCGTACCGAATTTTGGGGTGTCCGTGACACGGACCCGAACCCGGACATTTTCGTAAAAGTCCGGGTTCGGGTTCGGTGTTCGTCGCTTTCTTCGCGCTTTTGTGACGCTTTCTTGGCGCTTTTTGAAAGGCTGCAAAGCAGCCAATCAACAAGCGTCATACTACTTGCCCCAAGAGGCCATCACAGCCATGCCTACTATTGGCATGGCTGTGATTGGCCAGAGCACCATGTGACCCAGCCTCTATTTAAGCTGGAGTCACATAGCGCCGCCCGTCACTCTGCTCTGATTAGCGTAGGGAGAGGTTGCGGCTGCGACAGTAGGGCGAGATTAGGCAGATTAACTCCTCCAAAGGACTTGATTAACTGATCGATCTGCAGCTGTGGATCATTGAGCTGCTGATCCTCAATTGCTCACTGTTTTTAGGCTGCACAGACCGTTTGTCAGTCTCATTTTTCTGGGGTGATCGGCGGCCATTTTGTGTCTTGTGGTGCGCCAGCACAAGCTGCGACCAAGTGCATTTAACCCTCAATGGTGTGGTTGTTTTTTGGCTAAAGCCTACATCAGGGTGAAGCTGTGACACCAAGTGCATTTAACCAGCAATAGTCTGTTCATTTTTTGGCCATATACAAAATCAGGGGCAAGCTGCGCCTGTCACCAAGTGCATTTAACCCTCAATGGTGTGGTTGTTTTTTGGCTAAAGCCTACATCAGGGTGAAGCTGTCACACCAAGTGCATTTAACCAGCAATAGTCTGTTCATTTTTTGGCCATATACAAAATCAGGGGCAAGCTGCGCCTGTCACCAAGTGCATTTAACCCTCAATGGTGTGGTTGTTTTTTGGCTAAAGCCTACATCAGGGTGAAGCTGTCACACCAAGTGCATTTAACCAGCAATAGTCTGTTCATTTTTTGGCCATATACAAAATCAGGGGCAAGCTGCGCCTGTCACCAAGTGCATTTAACCCTCAATGGTGTGGTTGTTTTTTGGCTAAAGCCTACATCAGGGTGAAGCTGTCACACCAAGTGCATTTAACCAGCAATAGTCTGTTCATTTTTTGGCCATATCCCAGTCTAATTCTGTCACTAAATCCATACCGGTCACCCAGCGCCTAAATACTAGGCCTCAAATTTATATCCAGCTAAATCTGTCCCTAGTGCTGTAGCTGGGCGAGTTATTTAGTGTCCGTTCAAGCACATTTCTTGTTCTGGGTTGAAATACAATTCCCAATTTAGCAATTTCATAATTTAGTGGTTCCTGCTATATCAGAGCTCTTTGAAATCTATCCCAAAAAGGGTATATAATATTGAAGGTGCACATAGGGTCATTCAGAGTAACTTCACACACACCCGCTACTGTGTATTTCCAAGTCTAATTCTGTCACTAAATCCATACCGGTGACCCAGCGCCTAAATACTAGGCCTCAAATTTAATTCCCTCTAAATCTCTCGTTACCCACCGCTGTACTGTTGTTGCTGGGCAAGATATTTAGTGTCCGTCAAAGCACATTTTTTGTTCTGGGTTGAAGTACAATTCCCAATTTAGCAATTTCATAATTTAGTGGTTTCTGCTATATCAGAGCTATTTGAAATCTATCCCAAAAAGGGTATATAATATTGAAGGTGCACATAGGGTCATTCAGAATAACTTCACACACACCCGCTACTGTGTATTTCCAAGTCTAATTCTGTCACTAAACCCATACCTGTCACCCAGCGCCTAAATACTAGGCCTCAAATTTAAATCCCTCTAAATCTCTCGTTACCGTTGTCCTGTTGTAGCTGGGAAAGTTATTTAGTGCCCGTCAAAGCACATTTTTTGTTCTGGGTTGAAGTACAATTCCCAATTTAGCAATTTCATAATTTAGTGGTTCCTGCTATATCAGAGCTATTTGAAATCTATCCCAAAAAGGGTATATAATATTGAAGGTGCACATAGGGTCATTCAGAATAACTTCACACACACCCGCTACTGTGTATTTCCAAGTCTAATTCTGTCACTAAATCCATACCGGTGACCCAGCGCCTAAATACTAGGCCTCAAATTTAATTCCCTCTAAATCTCTCGTTACCCACCGCTGTACTGTTGTTGCTGGGCAAGATATTTAGTGTCCGTCAAAGCACATTTTTTGTTCTGGGTTGAAGTACAATTCCCAATTTAGCAATTTCATAATTTAGTGGTTTCTGCTATATCAGAGCTATTTGAAATCTATCCCTAAAAGGGTATATAATATTGAAGGTGCACATAGGGTCATTCAGAATAACTTCACACACACCCGCTACTGTGTATTTCCAAGTCTAATTCTGTCACTAAACCCATACCTGTCACCCAGCGCCTAAATACTAGGCCTCAAATTTATATCCAGCTAAATCTGTCCCTAGTGCTGTAGCTGGGCGAGTTATTTAGTGTCCGTTCAAGCACATTTCTTGTTCTGGGTTGAAATACAATTCCCAATTTAGCAATTTCATAATTTAGTGGTTCCTGCTATATCAGAGCTCTTTGAAATCTATCCCAAAAAGGGTATATAATATTGAAGGTGCACATAGGGTCATTCAGAGTAACTTCACACACACCCGCTACTGTGTATTTCCAAGTCTAATTCTGTCACTAAATCCATACCGGTGACCCAGCGCCTAAATACTAGGCCTCAAATTTAATTCCCTCTAAATCTCTCGTTACCCACCGCTGTACTGTTGTTGCTGGGCAAGATATTTAGTGTCCGTCAAAGCACATTTTTTGTTCTGGGTTGAAGTACAATTCCCAATTTAGCAATTTCATAATTTAGTGGTTTCTGCTATATCAGAGCTATTTGAAATCTATCCCAAAAAGGGTATATAATATTGAAGGTGCACATAGGGTCATTCAGAATAACTTCACACACACCCGCTACTGTGTATTTCCAAGTCTAATTCTGTCACTAAACCCATACCTGTCACCCAGCGCCTAAATACTAGGCCTCAAATTTAAATCCCTCTAAATCTCTCGTTACCGTTGTCCTGTTGTAGCTGGGAAAGTTATTTAGTGCCCGTCAAAGCACATTTTTTGTTCTGGGTTGAAGTACAATTCCCAATTTAGCAATTTCATAATTTAGTGGTTCCTGCTATATCAGAGCTATTTGAAATCTATCCCAAAAAGGGTATATAATATTGAAGGTGCACATAGGGTCATTCAGAATAACTTCACACACACCCGCTACTGTGTATTTCCAAGTCTAATTCTGTCACTAAATCCATACCGGTGACCCAGCGCCTAAATACTAGGCCTCAAATTTAATTCCCTCTAAATCTCTCGTTACCCACCGGTGTACTGTTGTTGCTGGGCAAGATATTTAGTGTCCGTCAAAGCACATTTTTTGTTCTGGGTTGAAGTACAATTCCCAATTTAGCAATTTCATAATTTAGTGGTTTCTGCTATATCAGAGCTATTTGAAATCTATCCCTAAAAGGGTATATAATATTGAAGGTGCACATAGGGTCATTCAGAATAACTTCACACACACCCGCTACTGTGTATTTCCAAGTCTAATTCTGTCACTAAACCCATACCTGTCACCCAGCGCCTAAATACTAGGCCTCAAATTTAAATCCCTCTAAATCTCTCGTTACCGTTGTCCTGTTGTAGCTGGGAAAGTTATTTAGTGCCCGTCAAAGCACATTTTTTGTTCTGGGTTGAAGTACAATTCCCAATTTAGCAATTTCATAATTTAGTGGTTCCTGCTATATCAGAGCTATTTGAAATCTATCCCAAAAAGGGTATATAATATTGAAGGTGCACATTGGGTCATTCAGAATAACTTCACACACACGCTTCTGTGCATTTCCAAGTCTAATTCTGTCACTAAATCCATACCGGTGACCCAGCGCCTAAATACTAGGCCTCAAATTTAATTCCCTCTAAATCTCTCGTTACCCACCGCTGTACTGTTGTTGCTGGGCAAGATATTTAGTGTCCGTCAAAGCACATTTTTTGTTCTGGGTTGAAGTACAATTCCCAATTTAGCAATTTCATAATTTAGTGGTTTCTGCTATATCAGAGCTATTTGAAATCTATCCCTAAAAGGGTATATAATATTGAAGGTGCACATAGGGTCATTCAGAATAACTTCACACACACCCGCTACTGTGTATTTCCAAGTCTAATTCTGTCACTAAACCCATACCTGTCACCCAGCGCCTAAATACTAGGCCTCAAATTTAAATCCCTCTAAATCTCTCGTTACCGTTGTCCTGTTGTAGCTGGGAAAGTTATTTAGTGCCCGTCAAAGCACATTTTTTGTTCTGGGTTGAAGTACAATTCCCAATTTAGCAATTTCATAATTTAGTGGTTCCTGCTATATCAGAGCTATTTGAAATCTATCCCAAAAAGGGTATATAATATTGAAGGTGCACATTGGGTCATTCAGAATAACTTCACACACACGCTTCTGTGCATTTCCAAGTCTAATTCTGTCACTAAATCCATACCGGTGACCCAGCGCCTAAATACTAGGCCTCAAATTTAATTCCCTCTAAATCTCTCGTTACCCACCGCTGTACTGTTGTTGCTGGGCAAGATATTTAGTGTCCGTCAAAGCACATTTTTTGTTCTGGGTTGAAGTACAATTCCCAATTTAGCAATTTCATAATTTAGTGGTTTCTGCTATATCAGAGCTATTTGAAATCTATCCCTAAAAGGGTATATAATATTGAAGGTGCACATAGGGTCATTCAGAATAACTTCACACACACCCGCTACTGTGTATTTCCAAGTCTAATTCTGTCACTAAATCCATACCGGTGACCCAGCGCCTAAATACTAGGCCTCAAATTTAATTCCCTCTAAATCTCTCGTTACCCACCGTTGTACTGTTGTTGCTGGGCAAGATATTTAGTGTCCGTCAAAGCACATTTTTTGTTCTGGGTTGAAGTACAATTTCCAATTTAGCAATTTCATAATTTAGTGGTTTCTGCTATATCAGAGCTATTTGAAATCTATCCCTAAAAGGGTATATAATATTCAAGGTGCACATTGGGTCATTCAGAATAACTTCACACACACACGCTTCTGTGCATTTCCAAGTCTAATTCTGTCACTAAATCCATACCGGTCACCCAGCGCCTAAATACTAGGCCTCAAATTTATATCCCGCTGAATTTGAATACAATACATTGGGCCAAATAATATATTTGTTGTTGTGGTGAACCATAACAATGAGAAAAACATCTAGTAAGGGACGCGGACGTGGACATGGTCGTGGTGGTGTTAGTGGACCCTCTGGTGCTGGGAGAGGACGTGGCCGTTCTGCCACATCCACACGTCCTAGTGTACCAACTACCTCAGGTCCCAGTAGCCGCCAGAATTTACAGCGATATATGGTGGGGCCCAATGCCGTTCTAAGGATGGTAAGGCCTGAGCAGGTACAGGCATTAGTCAATTGGGTGGCCGACAGTGGATCCAGCACGTTCACATTATCTCCCACCCAGTCTTCTGCAGAAAGCGCACAGATGGCGCCTGAAAACCAACCCCATCAGTCTGTCACATCACCCCCATGCATACCAGGGAAACTGTCTCAGCCTCAAGTTATGCAGCAGTCTCTTATGCTGTTTGAAGACTCCGCTGGCAGGGTTTCCCAAGGGCATCCACCTAGCCCTTCCCCAGCGGTGAAAGACATAGAATGCACTGACGCACAACCACTTATGTTTCCTGATGATGAGGACATGGGAATACCACCTCAGCATGTCTCTGATGATGACGAAACACAGGTGCCAACTGCTGCGTCTTTCTGCAGTGTGCAGACTGAACAGGAGGTCAGGGATCAAGACTGGGTGGAAGACGATGCAGGGGACGATGAGGTCCTAGACCCCACATGGAATGAAGGTCGTGCCACTGACTTTCACAGTTCGGAGGAAGAGGCAGTGGTGAGACCGAGCCAACAGCGTAGCAAAAGAGGGAGCAGTGGGCAAAAGCAGAACACCCGCCGCCAAGAGACTCCGCCTGCTACTGACCGCCGCCATCTGGGACCGAGCACCCCAAAGGCAGCTTCAAGGAGTTCCCTGGCATGGCACTTCTTCAAACAATGTGCTGACGACAAGACCCGAGTGGTTTGCACGCTGTGCCATCAGAGCCTGAAGCGAGGCATTAACGTTCTGAACCTGAGCACAACCTGCATGACCAGGCACCTGCATGCAAAGCATGAACTGCAGTGGAGTAAACACCTTAAAACCAAGGAAGTCACTCAGGCTCCCCCTGCTACCTCTTCTGCTGCTGCCGCCTCGGCCTATTCTGCTGCTGCCGCCTCGGCCTCTTCCTCCGCCTCTGGAGGAACGTTGGCACCTGCCGCCCAGCAAACAGGGGATGTACCACCAACACCACCACCACCACCTCCGTCACCAAGCGTCTCAACCATGTCACACGCCAGCGTTCAGCTCTCCATCTCACAAACATTTGATAGAAAGCGTAAATTCCCACCTAGCCACCCTCGATCCCTGGCCCTGAATGCCAGCATTTCTAAACTACTGGCCTATGAAATGCTGTCATTTAGGCTGGTGGACACAGACAGCTTCAAACAGCTCATGTCGCTTGCTGTCCCACAGTATGTTGTTCCCAGCCGGCACTACTTCTCCAAGAGAGCCGTGCCTTCCCTGCACAACCAAGTATCCGATAAAATCAAGTGTGCACTGCGCAACGCCATCTGTAGCAAGGTCCACCTAACCACAGATACGTGGACCAGTAAGCACGGCCAGGGACGCTATATCTCCCTAACTGCACACTGGGTAAATGTAGTGGCAGCTGGGCCCCAGGCGGAGAGCTGTTTGGCGCACGTCCTTCCGCCGCCAAGGATCGCAGGGCAACATTCTTTGCCTCCTGTTGCCACCTCCTCCTTCTCGGCTTCCTCCTCCTCTTCTTCCACCTGCTCATCCAGTCAGCCACACACCTTCACCACCAACTTCAGCACAGCCCGGGGTAAACGTCAGCAGGCCATTCTGAAACTCATATGTTTGGGGGACAGGCCCCACACCGCACAGGAGTTGTGGCGGGGTATAGAACAACAGACCGACGAGTGGTTGCTGCCGGTGAGCCTCAAGCCCGGCCTGGTGGTGTGTGATAATGGGCGAAATCTCGTTGCAGCTCTGGGACTAGCCAATTTGACGCACATCCCTTGCTTGGCGCATGTGCTGAATTTGGTGGTGCAGAAGTTCATTCACAACTACCCCGACATGTCAGAGCTGCTGCATAAAGTGCGGGCCGTCTGTTCGCGCTTCCGGCGTTCACATCCTGCTGCTGCTCGCCTGTCTGCGCTACAGCGTAACTTCGGCCTTCCCGCTCACCGCCTCATATGCGACGTGCCCACCAGGTGGAACTCCACCTTGCACATGCTGGACAGACTGTGCGAGCAGCAGCAGGCCATAGTGGAGTTTCAGCTGCAGCACGCACGGGTCAGTCGCACTACAGAACAGCACCACTTCACCACCAATGACTGGGCCTCCATGCGAGACCTGTGTGCCCTGTTGCGCTGTTTCGAGTACTCCACCAACATGGCCAGTGGCGATGACACCGTTATCAGCGTTACAATACCACTTCTATGTCTCCTTGAGAAAACACTTAGGGCGATGATGGAAGAGGAGGTGGCCCAGGAGGAGGAGGAGGAGGAGGAGGAAGAGGGGTCATTTTTAGCACTTTCAGGCCAGTCTCTTCGAAGTGACTCAGAGGGAGGTTTTTGGCAACAGCAGAGGCCAGGTACAAATGTGGCCAGCCAGGGCCCACTACTGGAGGACGAGGAGGACGAGGATGAGGAGGAGGTGGAGGAGGATGAGGATGAAGCATGGTCACAGCGGGGTGGCACCCAACGCAGCTCGGGTCCATCACTGGTGCGTGGCTGGGGGGAAAGGCAGGACGATGACGATACGCCTCCCACAGAGGACAGCTTGTCCTTATCCCTGGGCAGCCTGGCACACATGAGCGACTACATGCTGCAGTGCCTGCGCAACGACAGCAGAGTTGCCCACATTTTAACCTGTGCGGACTACTGGGTTGCCACCCTGCTGGATCCACGCTACAAAGACAATGTGCCCACCTTACTTCCTGCACTGGAGCGTGATAGGAAGATGCGCGAGTACAAGCGCACGTTGGTAGACACGCTACTGAGAGCATTCCCAAATGTCACAGGGGAACAAGTGGAAGCCCAAGGCCAAGGCAGAGGAGGAGCAAGAGGTCGCCAAGGCAGCTGTGTCACGGCCAGCTCCTCTGAGGGCAGGGTTAGCATGGCAGAGATGTGGAAAACTTTTGTCAACACGCCACAGCTAACTGCACCACCACCTGATACGCAACGTGTTAGCAGGAGGCAACATTTCACTAACATGGTGGAACAGTACGTGTGCACACCCCTCCACGTACTGACTGATGGTTCGGCCCCATTCAACTTCTGGGTCTCTAAATTGTCCACGTGGCCAGAGCTAGCCTTTTATGCCTTGGAGGTGCTGGCCTGCCCGGCAGCCAGCGTTTTGTCTGAACGTGTATTCAGCACGGCAGGGGGCGTCATTACAGACAAACGCAGCCGCCTGTCTACAGCCAATGTGGACAAGCTGACGTTCATAAAAATGAACCAGGCATGGATCCCACAGGACCTGTCCGTCCCTTGTCCAGATTAGACATTAACTACCTCCCCATAACCATATATTATTGGACTCCAGGGCACTTCCTCATTCAATCCTATTTTTATTTTCATTTTACCATTATATTGCGAGGCTACCCAAAGTTGAATGAACCTCTCCTCTGCCTGTGTGCTAGGCCTAAATATATGCCAATGGACTGTTGCAGTGGTGGGTGACGTGAAGCCTCATTCTCTGCTATGACATGCAGACTGATTCTCTGCTGACATGAAGCCAGATCCTCTGTTACGGGAGCTCTCTCCTCTGCCTGGGTGCTGGGCCTAAATTTATGACAATTGACTGTTGCAGTGGTGGGTGACGTGAAGCCTGATTCTCTGCTATGATATGAAGACTGATTCTCTGCTGACATGAAGCCAGATTGTCTGTTACGGGACCTTTCTCCTCTGCCTGGGTTCTGGGCCTAAATTTATGAAAATTGACTGTTGCAGTGGTGGGTGACGTGAAGCCTGATTCTCTGCTATGATATGAAGACTGATTCTCTGCTGACATGAAGCCAGATTGTCTGTTACGGGACCTTTCTCCTCTGCCTGGGTTCTGGGCCTAAATTTATGAAAATTGACTCTTACAGTGGTGGGTGACGTGAAGCCTGATTCTCTGCTATGATATGAAGACTGATTCTCTGCTGACATGAAGCCAGATTCTCTGTTACGGGACCTCTCTCCTCTGCCTGGGTGCTGGGCCTAAATTTATGACAATGGACTGTTGCAGTGGTGGCTGACGTGAAGCCTGATTCTCTGCTATGACATGCAGACTGATTCTCTGCTGTCATGAAGCCAGATTGTCTGTTACGGGACCTCTCTGCTCTGCCTGTGTGCTAGGCCTAAATATATGCCAATGGACTGTTGCAGTGGTGGCTGACGTGAAGCCTCATTCTCTGCTATGACATGCAGACTGATTCTCTGCTGTCATGAAGCCAGATTGTCTGTTACGGGACCTCTCTGCTCTGCCTGTGTGCTAGGCCTAAATATATGCCAATGGACTGTTGCAGTGGTGGGTGACGTGAAGCCTCATTCTCTGCTATGACATGCAGACTGATTCTCTGCTGACATGAAGCCAGATTGTCTGTTACGGGACCTCTCTGCTCTGCCTGTGTGCTAGGCCTAAATATATGCCAATGGACTGTTGCAGTGGTGGGTGACGTGAAGCCTCATTCTCTGCTATGACATGCAGACTGATTCTCTGCTGACATGAAGCCAGATTGTCTGTTACGGGACCTCTCTGCTCTGCCTGTGTGCTAGGCCTAAATATATGCCAATGGACTGTTGCAGTGGTGGGTGACGTGAAGCCTCATTCTCTGCTATGACATGCAGACTGATTCTCTGCTGACATGAAGCCAGATTGTCTGTTACGGGACCTCTCTGCTCTGCCTGTGTGCTAGGCCTAAATATATGCCAATGGACTGTTGCAGTGGTGGGTGACGTGAAGCCTCATTCTCTGCTATGACATGCAGACTGATTCTCTGCTGACATGAAGCCAGATTGTCTGTTACGGGACCTCTCTGCTCTGCCTGTGTGCTAGGCCTAAATATATGCCAATGGACTGTTGCAGTGGTGGGTGACGTGAAGCCTCATTCTCTGCTATGACATGCAGACTGATTCTCTGCTGACATGAAGCCAGATCCTCTGTTACGGGAGCTCTCTCCTCTGCCTGGGTGCTGGGCCTAAATTTATGACAATTGACTGTTGCAGTGGTGGGTGACGTGAAGCCTGATTCTCTGCTATGATATGAAGACTGATTCTCTGCTGACATGAAGCCAGATTGTCTGTTACGGGACCTTTCTCCTCTGCCTGGGTTCTGGGCCTAAATTTATGAAAATTGACTCTTACAGTGGTGGGTGACGTGAAGCCTGATTCTCTGCTATGATATGAAGACTGATTCTCTGCTGACATGAAGCCAGATTCTCTGTTACGGGACCTCTCTCCTCTGCCTGGGTGCTGGGTAGTGTTGAGCGCGAATATTCGAAAAGCAAATTTTTTTCGCGAATATCGCAACTTCGCGATTTCGCGAATATTTCGAATATAGTGCTATATATTCGTAAAAACGAATATTCGTTTTTTGTTTCCCCCCCCCCCCCCACAAAATTACAGTACACATATAATTGATTGTTTCCCAAAGGTCCAACAGCTCAGATCTTACTCACATTGCCTAGAAAGTGATTGAGGCGCGAATCTTCGTAAGGCGATTTTATTAGCGCACATGCGAATATCGGCACGTCCCAGAACAGAGGCAAAGGGCTTTGCATTCATACATTAGTGAATTGAGTTGCGAATCTTCGTAAGGCGATTTTATTAGCGCACATGCGAATATCTACACTTGTCCCAGAACAGAGGCAAAGGGCTTTGCATTCATACATTAGTGATTGAATTGAGCTGCGAATCTTCGTAAGGCGATTTTATTAACGCAAATGCAAATATCTACACTTGTCCCCAGAACAGAGAGGCAAAGGCCTGTGCATTCATATAGTATAGCACCATATTCGCGAATACGTAGAACTTCGTAAAATTCGATTTACGAATATTCGTATTTTTTATTTTACTTTCCACCTTACAGATTACATTGATCTGTACTCTGTCAACTACTGTCATCACCCCCCACTGTATCTCGATTGATTCCCAAAAGTCTCACATTCCCTAGAAAGTGATTGAGGTGCGAATCTTCGTAAGGCGATTTTATTAGCGCACATGCGAATATCTACACTTGTCCCAGAACAGAGGCAAAGGGCATTGCATTCATACATTAGTGATTGAATTGAGTTGCGAATCTTCGTAAGGCGATTTCATTAGCGCACATGTGAATTTTGCATAGCATATGTATTATGCGATAATTCGAATTATCGCATATGCGAAATAATAACGAATTTGAATAATCGCGAATATTTTACGAATATTCTTTCGAATATTCACAAAATTTCGCGAATTCGAATATGGGACATGCCGCTCAACACTAGTGCTGGGCCTAAATTTATGACAATGGACTGTTGCAGTGGTGGGTGACGTGAAGCCTGATTCTCTGCTATGACATGCAGACTGATTCTCTGCTGACATGAAGCCAGATTGTCTGTTACGGGACCTCTCTCCTCTGCCTGGGTGCTGGGCCTAAATATATGCCAATGGACTGTTGCAGTGGTGGCTGACGTGAAGCCTCATTCTCTGCTATGACATGCAGACTAATTCTCTGCTGACATGAAGACAGATTCTCTGTTACGGGACCTCTCTCCTCTGCCTGGGTGCCGGGGCCTAAATATCTGAGAATGGACTGTTCCAGTGGTGGCTGACGTGAAGCCTCATTCTCTGCTATGACATGCAGACTAATTCTCTGCTGACATGAAGACAGATTCTCTGTTACGGGACCTCCCTCCTCTGCCTGGGTGCTGGGCCTAAATATATGCCAATGGACTGTTGCAGTGGTGGCTGACGTGAAGCCTCATTCTCTGCTATGACATGCAGACTAATTCTCTGCTGACATGAAGACAGATTCTCTGTTACGGGACCTCCCTCCTCTGCCTGGGTGCTGGGCCTAAATATATGCCAATGGACTGTTGCAGTGGTGGCTGACGTGAAGCCTCATTCTCTGCTATGACATGCAGACTGATTCTCTGCTGACATGAAGCCAGATTCTCTGTTACGGGACCTCTCTCCTCTGCCTGTGTGTGTGCTGGGCCTAAATATATGCCAATGGACTGTTGCAGTGGTGGCTGACGTGAAGCCTCATTCTCTGCTATGACATGCAGACTGATTCTCTGCTGACATGAAGCCAGATTCTCTGTTACGGGACCTCTCTCCTCTGCCTGTGTGTGTGCTGGGCCTAAATATATGCCAATGGACTGTTGCAGTGGTGGCTGACGTGAAGCCTCATTCTCTGCTATGACATGCAGACTAATTCTCTGCTGACATGAAGACAGATTCTCTGTTACGGGACCTCCCTCCTCTGCCTGGGTGCTGGGCCTAAATATATGCCAATGGACTGTTGCAGTGGTGGCTGACGTGAAGCCTCATTCTCTGCTATGACATGCAGACTGATTCTCTGCTGACATGAAGCCAGATTCTCTGTTACGGGACCTCTCTCCTCTGCCTGTGTGTGTGCTGGGCCTAAATATATGCCAATGGACTGTTGCAGTGGTGGCTGACGTGAAGCCTCATTCTCTGCTATGACATGCAGACTGATTCTCTGCTGACATGAAGCCAGATTCTCTGTTACGGGACCTCTCTCCTCTGCCTGTGTGTGTGCTGGGCCTAAATATATGCCAATGGACTGTTGCAGTGGTGGCTGACGTGAAGCCTCATTCTCTGCTATGACATGCAGACTAATTCTCTGCTGACATGAAGACAGATTCTCTGTTACGGGACCTCCCTCCTCTGCCTGGGTGCTGGGCCTAAATATATGCCAATGGACTGTTGCAGTGGTGGCTGACGTGAAGCCTCATTCTCTGCTATGACATGCAGACTAATTCTCTGCTGACATGAAGACAGATTCTCTGTTACGGGACCTCTCTCCTCTGCCTGGGTGCCGGGGCCTAAATATCTGAGAATGGACTGTTCCAGTGGTGGGTGACGGGAAGCCAGATTCTCTGCTATGGAACCTCTCTCCAATTGATTTTGGTTAATTTTTATTTATTTAATTTTTATTTTAATTCATTTCCCTATCCACATTTGTTTGCAGGGGATTTACCTACATGTTGCTGCCTTTTGCAGCCCTCTAGCTCTTTCCTGGGCTGTTTTACAGCCTTTTTAGTGCCGAAAAGTTCGGGTCCCCATTGACTTCAATGGGGTTCGGGTTCGGGACGAAGTTCGGATCGGGTTCGGATCCCGAACCCGAACATTTCCGGGATGTTCGGCCGAACTTCTCGAACCCGAACATCCAGGTGTTCGCTCAACTCTAACTGCAATCAAACGCTTCCTGTAACTGTCAATGAGACATCTGCACCTCTCAGCAGGTATTTTGGCCCACTCCTCATGAGCAAACTGCTCCAGTTGTGTCCGGTTTGAAGGGTGCCTTTTCCAGACTGCATGTTTCAGCTCCTTCCAAAGATGCTCAATAGGATTGAGGTCAGGGCTCATAGAAGGCCACTTTAGAATAGTCCAATTTTTTCCTCTTAGCCATTCTTGGGTGTTTTTAGCGGTGTGTTTTGGGTCATTGTCCTGTTGCAAGACCCATGACCTGCGACTGAGACCAAGCTTTCTGACACTGGCTAGTACATTTCTCTCTAGAATTCCTTGATAGTCTTGAGATTTCATTGTACCCTGCACAGATTCAAGACACCCTGTGCCAGACGCAGCAAAGCAGCCCCAGAACATAACAGAGCCTCCTCCATGTTTCACAGTAGGGACAGTGTTCTTTTCTTGATATGCTTCATTTTTTCGTCTGTGAACATACAGCTGATGTGCCTTGGCAAAAACTTCGATTTTTGTCTCATCTGTCCACAGGACATTCTCCCAGAAGCTTTGTGGCTTGTCAACATGTAGTTTGGCATATTCCAGTCTTGCTTTTTTATGATTCGTTTTCAACAATGGTGTCCTCCTTGGTCGTCTCCCATGTAGTCCACTTTGGCTCAAACAACGACGGATGGTGCGATCTGACACTGATGTTCCTTGAGCATGAAGTTCACCTTGAATCTCTTTAGAAGTCTTTCTAGGCTCTTTTGTTACCATTCGGATTATCCGTCTCTTAGATTTGTCATCAATTTTCCTCCTGCGGCCACGTCCAGGGAGGTTGGCTACAGTCCCATGGATCTTAAACTTATGAATAATATGTGCAACTGTACTCACAGGAACATCTAGTTGCTTGGAGATGGTCTTATAGCCTTTACCTTTAACATGCTTGTCTATAATTTTCTTTCTGATCTCTTGAGACAGCTCTTTCCTTTGCTTCCTCTGGTCCATGTCGAGTGTGGTACACACCATATCACCAAACAACACAGTGATTACCTGGAGCCATATATATAGGCCCAATGGCTGATTACAAGGTTGTAGACACCTGTGATGCTAATTAGTGGACACACCTTGAATTAACATGTCCCTTTGGTCACATTATGTTCTGTGTTTTCTAGGGGTACCATCATTTTTGTCCATGCCTGTTTCATGAGTTTATTTTTTTACATAATTCTGTTGAAGCATGGTTGAAAAACAATGTCTGACTTTCATTGGTTAACATTTATAGAATTTTAATTTATTATTACTTTTGTCAGATTAAAGTTATTTCTGTGACCATTGTGACTTTTTCTTTCATTGACCAAAGGGTACCAACAATTTTGTCCACGTCTGTATTTCATTTATAGCACGGAGGTAGGTAACTTCTGTATACTTGTGATAAGTACTGAAAATACTGAAAGAGACAGGTCCTCTTTAAAGTTACATTGGGAAATTTATTTTCAAACAATTTAACTAGTTTGGTGTATTTGAACTGGAACATTTGTGGCATATCGCTAGCATATGCCACAAATGTGTGATAGGGTCCTACCTCTGGGATTAGCTCCTATCTCCAGAATGGGGTCCTGAAGTGAAGCGAGAGCCAGCCACTCTCCATTCACTCCATTCACTGTTATGGGACTTTTGAAAATAGAAAATAGCTGTTAGGCTATTTTCAGATGTCTCATAGTGGTGATTGGGGGGGGGGGTCCGCAGCTTGTTCTCCATTCATTGCTGTGAGACTTTCAAAAATAGCTGAGCATGCTTGCTCGACTATTTTAGGTCACATAGTAGTGAGTGGAAGAGAAGTCACACATGCACAGTGTTTTCTCTGTTCACTTTGAGGACCTATTCTTCATATAGGAGTGGGTCCCAGAGGTGGTACCCGCACCTATATTATTTATAGCATATCCTAGCAATATGCCATAAATGTGTCACATTTGGGAGAACCCCATTAATGTTAATGTTAACATTTGTCCAACTGCAGCCTTATTCCTTTTGCTAAAATGCAAGACACCACAATGTAACCCTGATGGACCTTAATGTAAGTTAATGGGGTGCATTAAGCAATATTGGCATCTGTTTGTGATCCAGTACTGAGTCATGGCTTTTAGCAAACCATGGCACAGATCCGAATAGAGCCTAGATTCTTACAAGACACCACATTAAGGCTTGTTGCATATATATCAGTTGTGTCTGGAAAGTTATTTTTTTTTTGTGGAGCCAGACACACATATATATATATATATATATATATATATATATTTCTGTACGTGCATGTATACACAGGTCTAGCGTCTGTAGACCGACTTAGACTTAGCATGCAGCATTTTTCTGTCTGGGACTATTTTACATCCAGCATCACAATTGATGCACTGATGTATATGAGCGATCCATTACTGGATCAGTTCAAGCTTCAGTTTCCATCTGGCATTTTCTGTTCCAGGCTGGAGGAATACTGAACCGCATAGCTGGATATATACGTATGAAGCAGGCCTATCTTTGGACAAAAAGTTACAGTCTGATATTCAGTTATCATACACAAATTGGACTTTTGTTAACAAAAAATGACAGAATGTGGAGTTGTAGTAGAAGGTCCCTGGTGTGCGTTGGCAGGAAGTTTATCATATCTTACAAGTCAAGAACTACAACACCCAAAAAAAAAAAATCCTGTTGATCTTCTTTCCGTCCTTTAATTTGGTCACCTAAAAACAGCTGAGCAAAACATCTGCCTACAATGTCTTCATCCTTTCCTTCCATCAGCCCTTGCTGAAGTTATTCCTGTGACACTTGGGGAAGCATACAGATGAGATTATTATAAACCAATGACATAACAGGAGATTCCAACTTGATAATTACTGTTTCCTCCCTGCATTACTTCAATCTCTCAGCGTGTTAATAGACATTGGGACATTTTGTACATTTATTTCTAAGCTCTACATTTTGAAAAATATTACAGCAGTAATAGTAAGATTTCACCTGCTTCCATCTCATCTATGTAATAGAAGCCAGCAGCTCTGCATGAGTTCTACAGCTCATTCATAAGATGTGCCCCTCCTGCCTGTAGCAGAATAATCATGTCACACTACTGGTGTCTCAACATACCCTGAACAGCTGCCGCTCCCACGCCCTTCCTCTCTGTGCACATGTGGCCGTATTGCTTGCTTATATATACATGCTGAGCTGTAGCCTCGTACTGTGCTTCCACTGGTAGCCAGTAAAAACATGCTACTTGTAATAAACTGTCCTCTAAGGTTCTCCTTCAACATCCATACGGTATATATTATATATGTTAGAGATGAGTGAACTTCTTGAAATTAGTTTTGTGTCTGATTTGTCAAATTTTGTAAAAAAAACAAAAACCTGATTTGTGGCTGAATTAATTCTACACTAATCAAAAGTGCTCTAAAATGGCCTGAAAAAGGCTATATGCCACTCCGAGGTCTCCTAGGACTCAGATTGGTCATTGCTTTTCTTTTTTACTAATTTTTGCTCTCTCTCCTCTGCCTTCCCCTATTAAGCTCTTTAATGCAATAACAGCAATAGCAAATAATGTCATGGTGAGAATGACATACTGTATACAGCTATGGGTAAAAACATGACTGATGGCATTACCAAACAGCGTGCTTAAAATCACAATACACTTTATATTTTTTATACTTTGTAATATCAGAAACATTCCAGAAATTGCCCCTTATTGGGGAAAAGTGTAATTGGAAAACAAAACAGCAACTTGTTGGGATCAAAATTCTGCCTTAATGGGGGCAGATCCCTCCCACCGTTTATGCAGACACACACAAATGTTGTTCGCGACCACATGATCCAACCTCCTGAGACCCGACACAGGAGGTCATGATGATGTTATTGTTATACCTCTTGCGCTATTCTACTGCCTCTAAGCTTGGCTTCAGGATAATGGCTTGCAGCCAGGAATGTTGAATGGTGAGCAATAGCCTCCGGTGCCTCTGTAAACTGTTTCTCATCTAGAGGCAAGATGGCTGCTGCCTGAGGTGAGATGCTCATCTCGCTTCATGGCAGATCTAGCCCTGGTGACATAGCACATTCACTAACATAGAAATATTGATGCACTTCAGTGGACTAAAAATTTCCAATTACAAATGATAAATTGAAGATTTTAGAAAAAAAAACAGAGAAACAATTGCTAAGTGTTTGCAGCAGAATGTAAGTTATTGGGTCCTGGAAATAAGCCTATGAACTCTAGAAGCTTGATGTTTTCAGTTAAAAAATAAATAAAAAATAAAATATAAATATATATATATATATATACAGTACAGGCCAAAAGTTTGGACACACCTTCTCATTCAAAGAGTTTTCTTTATTTTCATGACTATGAAAATTGTAGATTCACACTGAAGGCATCAAAACCATGAATTAACACATGTGGAATTATACACATAACAAAAAAGTGTGAAACAACTGAAAATATGTCATATTCTAGGTTCTTCAAAGTAGCCACCTTTTGCTTTGATTACTGCTTTGCACACTCTTGGCATTCTCTTGATGAGCTTCAAGAGGTAGTCATCTGAAATGGTTTTCACTTCACAGGTGTGCCCTGTCAGGTTTAATTAGTGTGATTTCTTGCCTTATAAATGGGGTTGGGACCATCAGTTGTGTTGTGGAGAAGTCAGGTGGATGCACAGCTGATAGTCCTACCGAATAGACATCAAGCGCTACAAAGAAACTGGCTCACATGCGGACCGCCCCAGGAAAGGAAGACCAAGAGTCACCTCTGCTGAGGAGGATAAGTTCATCCGAGTCACCAGCCTCAGAAATCGCAGGTTAACAGCAGCTCAGATTAGAGACCAGGTCAATGCCACACAGAGTTCTAGCAGCAGACACATCTCTAGAACAACTGCTAAGAGGATACTGTGTGAATCAGGTCTTCATGGTAGAATATCTGCTAGGAAACCACTGCTAAGGACAGGCAACAAGCAGAAGAGACTCGTTTGGGCTAAAGAACACAAGGAACGGATATTAGACCAGTGGAAATCTGTGCTTTGGTCTTATGAGTCCAAATTTGAGATCTTTGGTTCCAACCACCGTGTCTTTGTGCGACGCAGAAAAGGTGAACGGATGGACTCTACATGTCTGGTTCCCACCGTGAAGCATTGAGGAGGAGGTGTGATGGTGTGGGGGTGATTTGCTGGTGACACTGTTGGGAATTTATTCAAAATTGAAGGCATACTGAACCAGCATGGCTACCACAGCATCTTGCAGCGGCATGCTATTCCATCCGGTTTGCGTTTAGTTGGACCATCATTTATTTTTCAACAGGACAATGACCCCAAACACACCTCCAGGCTGTGTAATGGCTATTTGACCATGAAGGAGAGTGATGGGGTGCTGCACCAGGTGACCTGGCCTCCACAGTCACCGGACCTGAACCCAATCGAGATAGTTTGGGGTGAGCTGGACCGCAGAGTGAAGGCAAAAGGGCCAACAAGTGGTACGCATCTCTGGGAACTCCTTCAAGACTGTTCGAAGACCATTTCAGGTGACTACCTCTTGAAGCTCATCAAGAGAATGCTAAGAGTGTGCAAAGCAGTAATCAAAGCAAAAGGTGGCTACTTTGAAGAACCTAGAATATGACATATTTTCAGTTGTTTCACACTTTTTTGTTATGTATATAATTCCACATGTGTTAATTCATAGTTTTGATACCTTCAGTGTGAATCTACAATTTTCATAGTCATGAAAATAAAGAGAAAACTCTTTGAATGAGAAGGTGTGTCCAAACTTTCCGTCTGTACTGTATATAATTAAAAATTTTGTATAACCAGAGCTAAATAAAATGCACACACCTGTATAGCGTCACCTACTGTTGGTTTTCTTCCTTATTTCTCTGTCTACCTGAGGTGGTTCACAGGCACTCAGTTTAAATCTTGAATTGACACCAGCCATATCTTCTGCTAGAAGCTGTGGCAGTTACAGGGAAAGCATAAAGGACACGCCCCCTGTGGTGCAACAGAAAAGACCCCCCCTAAAATAAAGCTAGCAAAACAATTGGAACAATGTATGGGGAGATATCTGGATCCATATAAGATACAGGACTGGTTCTAGTTTTGTTAGAAAGAGATTCTCATGTACTATATGATTTTATAAACTTCAGTTATGTCATAATCCCTTCAAGCTTGAGATATTTTTTGAAGAGCTGCCTATATTATATATACATTAAACTTGTATTGATACTGAATGTCCTGGGCCAATCTGGGGTCTAACAATCCAAACAGAGTATTAAAGTTGTCTATGATATCTATAGATCTGGACATTATACTCAAAGCAGGCCTATGACATATGGTTGTGATATGGGTGCAGAAATGAGCCTTTGCTTACTCTGAACGGATTAGGTTGGGGCCTTATATTCATTTCTTATGCCTCTGCCGACGTCAAACAGCATGCTCACAGCCCTGAGTTTTATTATGTTCCTGTTCTAAGGCAAAAAAAATGTGTATGGAGAAATGTATTAAATGTTGTATAAAGGAATAGTGAAGTAACAATCAATGAAGTTGCTGCTTACATTTTCTAAAGGGACTGAAAAATGCGAGAGAGGTAAAATCCTGCCGGATTCCCTGATAAACGTTATAGCTGAAGTATATGCTATCCTTTAGCTGGTGTTGACTTCAGACCCTGGCACATGGCAGAGCTGAGAAACACCTATTTTATTAAAGGACTTATCCCATGACAAAAAAATGAAAATCAGACATCATATAGTACATGACAACTTATTTCCTCTAATAAAGCTAGGACAAACCCTGTACCTCATATGGATCCACAGATATATCCATTCATATTTTGGGTAGATTTATATCAATCTGGCTGCTCAAAGGGAGTGTCTTTTCTGCTGCAGCTAAGGGAACGTGTCTCAGCTCTCCCTATCACAGCTCAGGAGGCAGGTTGTGGATGGAACTGAGCATGTGCGGCCTTCTCAGTGAGCAGGTCAAAGAAATAAGAAAAAGAACAAAGACCAGGTGGTGCTATACAGATACATTATATTGAACTAGAAAAGCTACAATTTCTGGGGAAATTGTGTGAAGTGTTCTTGTCTCCACCAGTAGTCTACAACTGGAGTGGGCGGAGTAACTGGGTGGAGTGGCTTGGGTAACTGTTGTGTGGTTGGAGTGGCTGGAGTAACTGTGGAAAGGTTGGACTGGGCAGAGTAACTTTATGAAGTGGGCAGAGTAACTGTGTGGAGTGTTTGGAGTGAGTAAAGATAGTAAACATTACACTAACCAATTGATTGATCAAATTTAAAAAGTGCAGATGGCAAGCTTGATAGAGTGAGAAATGCATTTCAACTTTTATTTATTTATATAGCACATTTAATTGCAACGTTGTTGCCCAAAGTGCTTCATCAGTTACATTAAAACACACATTTATAAAAAACATTAGCAGCCGATTTGTGTAGGTGGGCTTGAAAATGAGGGAGTGTGGCAGTTTAGAAATCATGTCCTGATTTTTCAGCTCACACTCTAGCTTTTGTCACTCTGCTGGCTGCTCACACACCTGGGTTCCTATGGCAACTCACTCTACAGCAAGGGCAGAGAAGAGCGGTTAAAAACAAACTGCTCCAACTTTCTCACTTGACCAGCGGTTGCCATTTTCAAACGGATTTAGTTAAAAAATGTATAAATCCTACAGTGAAGAGCTTTATATTGTGAGAATCGCAAGATCCAGACCTACATTTTGATGCAAAGTATGTCTCTGAAATATTAAAAATGAAGGCACAGTCGCAGTTTAGAAATTGCCTGCTAGAGTGGAGTTTCAATGAATGTCAATGGGCATCGTGAGTTGCAAACAAATGGTCATATTGTGAAAACTATCAGTACTATAGCTTTGTCGTGGACATTTCTAGAGGCAGCAGGGATAGCTGAACGTTTTGATATAAAATGCTCCCACTCTAGTTTTTGTCAGCTCAAACTATAGTTTTGAACATTCCGCTATTCCTTGCTATGAGACCAATCTCGCCACAAAAACGACGATATTTCGTGAACCATTCGGCGAAACGTTCCACAAAGTAATAGCACACCAATCGGGAACAATCTGCACATTTTGGTATATTACTGTCTATGTAGTGTAAAAACTGTGGGAGGAGTTAGGGTGGTAAATTTGGCTATAATATTAAGAATATATATGTGAGATAACAGTAAGTTGTCTTGCCATGCAAGAACACTTTATAACTCACTGGCTAATCTAAATTTTTCATTACATGCAATTACAAAAGTATTCAGATCCAGGTGCTGGCTTGCAAACTGTAGAATATTTTTTGTGGGACAACCCCTTTAAGAAGCATCTGGCACCAGTGAAAGAAGATCAAGACTGGCATATTGGTATGCCGTCTCGATAAATGTCCCTTATTGCCTATATCAAATAGAAATATATGTTGATAGCTGTAACACAGATACAGAGTAAGTCAACTTTTACACTCGTGCTTTGGCTTTCCGTTTGTGAGATCTGTTCAGGGCTCTCACAAGCGGTCCAAAACGGATCAGTTTGCATTCTAATGCATTCTGAATGGAAAAGGATCCGCTCAGAATGCCTCAGTTTGCATCAGTTCTGTCTCCATTCCACTTTGGAGACGGACACTAAAACGCTGCTTGCAGTGTTTTGGTGTCCGTCTGATGAAACTGAGCCAAACTGATACAATCTGGAACAATAGAAAACGGATCCGTCCTCCATTGACTTTCAATGGTGTTCAAGATGGATCCATCTTGGCTATGTTAAAGATAATACAAACGGATCCGTTCAGAACAGATGCAGAAGACTGTATTATCTGAACGTATCCATCCATGACAGATCCACACAAAACGCGAGTGTGTAAGTAGCCTTAGTCATACAGATAAAATCATTGTTCAGTTTTTATAAGTATTAGAAAACTAGTCGGTGAAGTTCTACAGGAAGCAATAGAGCATAAGCGCAACAGGTTACAAGTAAGTGCCATCTTGAAGCTTCTGCCAAGTGCCATTGCGGCAACAAGCCAAAAACAACGGTGGTTACAGTTGAATAACAGCTGTAGAACCACATGTGGCTTAAACCTCTGCAAAAGTATAGCATTTTACCTAAATAGTGCTAATATTATGAGATGATGTTTTGCAGCAGAGAAATTTACCAACCAGAATTTATGATTCCAGTCCATCTACAGGCCTGCTTTTCATGAGTGGACTCTAAGAAACATGGGAAATCTCTTAAGTACACATGTGGCAAAAAGCATTCCTTATATATCCATTTCATTCTGACAACTTTTTATTTTAGTAAATATTTATGGGCATTATCGCTAATAAAAGTGAAATGTTTCTAATATTACCAGAGGAGCCCAAGAATGGGATTAACACACAGAAACATCTGACCATAATGCAGAACCATATGGGTGATGGCATTTATCAAATGTGTTTTCACTTCATATACAGATAAATCCTTTTGTGTTTCTTTCTACTCCATGCTATAAATGTTGAAGCATCTTTCTCCTCTTTTCTGTCCCAAGTCCATTGCCTACAGTTGAGGTTTTTTTTTTATCCGTTCAACACTTTCTTTGTTGGACATAATAAATATTTTTGGTTTGCTTTTTTCCATTCCCACTTTGCTAGCATATATTTTTTTGTCTTACTGCTAATGAAAACTGGAATACTGCAAAGAAACATCTATATGAGATGTAGGTAATCCAGGCCTACTAGATCCCAGCCTAGACTTCTCCAACTGTAGAAACTATAGGGCTTCCAGAGAGCAGGTAGAGGTGAGAAACTACAACTTGGGTTCACATCAGCGTTGTGGATTCCATTATGGCTTTCCGTTATAACATGGTTATAGCGGAAAATAACTGAATCCATAAGACAGAAGTCAAAACGGAAGCCTTTAAAAGCTGTCACAGTTCTTAAGGATCTTTGATTGTCACTATTATTTAGGTAAGTTCAGAGTTACAATGCATTTAGAAAGACTTTAGACACTTTAACATTTTGTTATGTTGCAGCCTTGTGCTAAAATAAAAAAATAAAGTTTTTCCCTATTAATATGCATTCAATACACTATAATGAGAAAGTAAAACTACACCTTGATTGGAGTCCACCTGTGGTAAATTCAGTTGATTGTAAAGTAGTGATTTGGAAAGACAAAGCCCTGTATATATAAGGCCTAACAGCTAATAATAAATATCAGAGTAAAACCAAGCCATGAAGAGGAAAGAACTGCCTGTAGAGCTCAGAGACATGACAGATCTGGAGAAGTGTACAAAAAAAATTCTGCTGAACTCAAAGTTCCTAAGAGCACAGTGGTCTCTATGTGGAAGTCTCCAAATGGATGTGTAATGCTAATGTAATGATAAAGCCAAACTGATGGCCAGTAAACGCGCCGTACCAAACACACTTTGCACAAGCCGTCACACTCTGAACACCCTTGAGGGCCGGGGTACTCTTTACCCGCCTCCAGCAGGAAGGGGGACTTTGGCAGAGCCCTTCCCAGGTGTCAAATAGCAGGACGGCTGGTGGCTGGGCACAACGGCCGCAGTTGGACAAATCCCCAAATTAAACACTGTGACACTATGCAATGGTCAATAGGGAAACATGAGAATGGTCAGTAAAACGCAAGCCAGGGCACAAAAACCAGAAGACAACCAAAACCAAAGCCAGAGTCAATAACCAGAAACCACTCACTAGATAGCTTCAGATCCAAAACCAGGGAAGCAACTGAATAATCAGCAATGAGTAAGGGAAAAGACCAGGTTTAACTATACCTCCACAGATCACCTGACACTGCTGAGGCCACACCTAATCTCCACCCTCAGACGAGGGAAGCACAGGTGAGGGCTGAGAGTGTGCAGAGGAGGGAACCTCCCACCATATATCTAAGTCAGGAGACATGACAACAGAGGTTCCCTGGCAACAGCTCATGCTAGGGGTTCCGGCTTCCCGAGACCCCTGACTAGCATCAGTGCTGACGGCGTCCCAGCAGTACCAAGATCCAGAGTGGATCTGACAGAGTGACGCGCGTGCTTAAAGCGCAAACCTTTACTAGCTCTGCCCTCTGGGGTCGACACCCCACCCCCTTTGCCAGCGAGGGGTGAGGGATGTCCTGCCGGAAGGCTCCAGACCACCTGGGAGAATGAGAGACACATGCTGTAGCACTCCACAAATCTGGGCTTTGTGGCAGAGTGGTCAAAAATAAGTATTTCCTCAGTAAAAGATACATAATAGCCCACCTGGAGTTTGCAACAAAAAAAAAACACCTATAGGACTCTCAGACTGTGAGAACAAGATTTTCTGGTCAGATAAAACCAAGATAAAACTTTATAGCATGAATTCTAAGCATCATGTGTGGAGAAAACCAAGCACTGTTCATCACTTGCCCAATATCAACCCTACAGTGAATCATGGTGGTGGCAGCATTATGCTGCATGGTGATTTGCAGTGGCCCAGACAGAAAGATTGGTCAGGGTTGAGGGTGAGCTGAATGAAGCAAAATACTGAGATATTTTTAATGAAAACTTGATCCAGAATGCTCTGGACTTCAGACTGGGATGAAGGTTTATCTTCCAACATGACAATGAGCCTAACCACACAGAAAAGACAACATGAGTGGCTTAGGGATGCAGTGTTTTAGCTTTTCCTTTACAATAACATAGCAAAGATTTAGGGGATCATTTATTTAGACTGGCGTCTTAGACCAGCCTCTACACAACTTCAGCGGATCCACCTCCGGGCTAAATCTACTAAAACTAGACAGTTTTCTACTACTAAAACAGGCATAGAAAATTATAAATGACATGGGCCTGCCAGCCAGCCCACCCACACCACGTCCCCTTTTTTTAGACCTGGCGTGAGCGAGGAAAAGTCGCTGATTGCGGTGCAAATAACCTTTACACCACAATCTGCACCAGGCAAATTTCTGTTAGTAAGTGACTCCCTTAGCGCAGAATGATGTGGAAAAACTTGATTTTATTTTTATTTTAGCACAAGGCTGCAACATAAAATGTAAAAAAATGAAAGGTTTGAAGGAATTTCTGAATGTATTATATAAAAGAAATATTGTATTGTTGATATTGCTACAAACCTTTGGCAAACTTTTCATGTGTTAAAATTTTTGTAGCATATTTCACTAATTTGCACCATGGCCTGTATCATACTGTAAAGTGCAGAATGTGCACCAAAAATCACATCTGCATTACCTGAACTCAACTTTAAAGGGGTTTTCCTGGAATTTAATACTGATAGTCTATCATTAGGATTAGAGATGAGTGATGTTTTGGAAAATTCAATTTTGCTGCTTTGACAAATAAAAAACTAAAATTTGCTTTGTGAATAATTACTTTGTCACAAAGTGCATTTATTTGTAAGTAGCGGGTGCAATGGCAGGGAGCTGTGATAGTGCCGCTCCCCATCATTGTACCCCTCAGATGGCGAGTTCATATGTAATTGCGGCATCTTAGAGTAAAAAGAGTATAAAATTAACAGAAAAAAAATGAAATCATACTTACCGCCTCCATTTGCTCGCGAAATGCCGACCGCCGCCATCTTACTTGAAGATCTGGCTCTAAATCTTGCGTAGCACGAGATGACGTCACCACGCACAGGATCTTCAATCAAGATGGTGGCAGACGGCCCGTCTCAGGCAAATGGAGTAGGTAGGTCGAATTTTTTTTGCTTTTTTACACTATTTCAGTAACTCCTGCCAGAAGTCACCTGGACTACACAGCTCTGTCGTCTGTTCTCCAGTGGACAGAACTGGTAACTACAGCAGTGCTGTAATTGAAGTGAATGGGAGCAGTGCTGCAGTTACCAGCTCTGTCCACTACTCAATGGACAAAGCTGTGGACAAAAACAGCTGAAGGACAGGGATGTGGTGTCTTAGACCTCCACCGATCAGATATTGATGATCTATTCTGAATATAGATTATCAATATTAAAATCCAACAAACTCCTCTAAGGGTCTGTGGTTGTCAGTCAAGTAAATGGGAAAAAGCTGCATTAGGGTACTTTCACACTAGCGTTTTTGTTTTCCGGTATTGAGTTCAGTCACAGGAGCTAAATACTGGAAAAAAACTGATCAGTTTTAGGGTCTATTCACACATCTGTGTGTGTTTTGCGGATCCACAAAACATGAACAGCGGCAATGTGCGTTCCGTATTTTGCGGACCGCACATTGCTGGCACTAATAGAATATGCCTATTCTTGTCCGCTATTGTGGACAAGAATAGCACATGTTCTATTTTTTGGGGGATCGAAATTGTGGACCCGGAAATTAATACCGGATCTGTTTTTCTGGATGACACCAGAGAGACGGATCCGGTGTTTCAATGCATTTGTCAGACGGATCCGCATCTGGATCCTTCTGACAAATGCCATCAGTTTGCGTCCGTATTGCCGGATCCGGCAGGCAGTTCCGGCGACGGAACTGCCTGCCGGTATCCTCTGCCGCAAGTGTGAAAGTACCTTTACCTAACAGTCGCTACTAAGTCTATTTGACTTGACAGAGATGCCATGACCTCTTCCAAAGGCTGATCAGCAGGGCTGCCCAAGGCAACATTGACATTGTATTAGTAAAAATACAAAACTGCTGTACAGGGCCTTTCTGCAAGGAGATTCTGCTTTTCCTTCTGTGTATGGCAGCTTCTTCTTTCAGCTGGATGTCTATGCTAGCCTGAACTATGATTTATTCAGAACTTGTGTTCAAAGATGACAAAAAGAATATTAAAACAAATATTTGCATTAATAAGAGTAAAAGAAAATGTTGTTGTGCAGAGCTTCGAGAAGAACAGGCCGTTCCCTTTACCTTACCGTCCAGGTCAAACAATCATCTGTTTTCTATCTTTCCATGGATTTGTAACACACCGTGCAGTGCTTGCATCTAGCAACACACAGAGAACAAGACCCATGGCACTGATAAAAATGAAGTTCCACTGACTGAAGAAGGAAACGATTGTTGTGCTGTTTCACTTTATCAACAGATTTTAGTTTAGTTTTACTAGAGACAAAAGAAAAGAATAAAAGTCTGAAATATTTCATTTTACAAATCAGTCACCAACAGGGCATATATGTTTGCACGGAAACGCAGACTATGGCAATATCCTAAAGTAGGAACGCCACTGGGATGCTGTAAAATGAAATACCCTGAGACCCACTGCACCTGTTTCATGACTTACTGATGTTTGCAATAACTCTTAATGCTGTTCTGCGCACAGTGACAGAATGTATTATAAAACAAAGCAAAAAACTCAATATGGTTCGAGGAGTTCGAGATTAGAAAAAGAGCTTTGCGTTTAGTTTTTTTCAGAAAGACACCACTCCTGTCTACAGGCTGCATCTGGTATTGCAGTCATTTGCAGCATAATACGGTGCAGTCTTCTAAATACACTAAATTTATGTTTTACTCTAAAGCATTGCAGCTCTACAGAAAAATCATAGTTTTAACATGGGCAACCTGTCATGTAAACAGCCAGGGATGAGATATATTACAAGTGGAGCTGCCCATATGATAATTCTCCTCTATGATTGCTCCAAAAGGCTGCTGTGCTTTAGTCCGCAAACCGCGGATCCGCAAAAAACGGAAGCCGCGCGTGTGCCTTCCACAATTTGCGGAATGGAACGGGCGGCCCATTGTAGACATGCCTATTCTTGTCCACAAAACAGACAAGAATAGGACATGCTATTTTTTTGGGGGAGAGTGCTGTCTGCATCTTTTGTGGCCCCATTGAAGTGAATGAGTCGGCACCCGAGCCACAAAAACTGTGGCTCGAATGCGGACCCGGAAAACGGTTTTGTGCATGAGGCCTAAAGCGTAGTTCAATGCAATCAGGCGTAAAACTAGAAGCGTCAGGGCCAAAATGCAAAAATCTATAGCAGGACCCCACCTACCATATGCCATTAATAATACCACCAGTATTATTAGGTGAAAGAAGAGCTTAGCAACCAGGGCCCACGAGCGACTTACAGCAACTGGTATTTTCTCCTAGAAGCATCTGGGAAAGTACAGGGCACTATACGAGACACGCACACTATGGTTTCGTACTGTGGAGGAGCTGGGCCTGCCTTTGCTCTGCTTTAGCCTTAGACTAAAGTCTTCAAATTCTGACTTTATTTCAGTTTCAAGGCCAAGAGAGGGAGCAGCATGGGAAGAAGCTTTGCTATGACAACTTGTAAGTAGAGGGCTAACAATTCATGTGTAAGTTCACATCTCTGGAGGCTTGGCAGGCTGTTCTGGCACAGAGCAACCCATGGGAGCTCTTAGGTCCACTATCCTCTACTTCACCGTCAGATCCCCATTGACTGCAATCGGGTTTGGTGGTGATCCAGACGATTTCTGGCAAAAATGCTTCATGCATGCAACGGTTTTCTTCCAGCTGAAACCGGGCATTCCTGTCAGTGATTGACAACTATCTCTGTATACACAGTCATAGAGGGAAGGCTGCCAGTCACTGATAGGTGCGACTCCTTGGCTTCAAAGACCAGAATGAGCAGGAATTTAAATGAATGAAATACAAGTTATACTGAACTTTTTCCCATAAAACTATAGGCACATTTATTAAGACCGGTGTTTAATAAGGCGCCGGCCTCTTCATAACTTCGACAGATCCTCTGCCAGTTCTAAATGTAAGACAGCTTCCTAGCTGCCTTACATTTAGACCTTTTTCTATGTCCAAACCAGTCGTAGAAAATAGAAAATGAGACGGCGTGACAGGCCTGGCCCCGCCCACACAATTTTAGACCTGGCGTGAGCGGGGAGAAGTTGCAGATTGCGGTACAACTAACCAATCAGGAGTCAATTGGGAGACAGAGGGATCTAGCAAAGCACTCAGATGCCACAATTGCAATTTACCGCAGTATTTGAGGGGTTAAATGGCTAGTATAAGAACTTTTGCTTATCCAGGCCACTGTAGGTGGGTGTTAGCTGTGTAACACAGAAGGCACTTTTCGAGTATGAAACGGGCTCAGCTTCTGAGCTTGCTACATACAATGCACCTATGATGTATATGTATGTCAAGTTGTACAAAGTGATTGATAAAGGCATGTTCTGCATGGCAGATTGTCTTTATAGACATGTTATTGAAAATTCATTCCTGTAGTACATTCATAGAGTTCTGTAAGCCCCAATCAGATTTCAAATCTTCAACATGTGAAGATTGTGTAAGTGTGCTCTATACCTGCTACTAGACCAGCATGCTTGGAACGGCTATTGATTGTACAAGGCTTTCAGCAATTTTTTCTGTATTCTTCTTCTGTGCAACATGTTCTGAGCTCTTTATGAAACCTTTAATCAATAATAAATATCCAAATAAATGTGTATATATATATATATATATATATATATATATATATATAAAAAGGGCTTCTTAGGATACCAGATTTTTTTTTTGTTTTTTTGTTTTCATTTTTCTTCCCTATCTTCCTTGAGCTACTTTTTTTTATTTTTCCGTTAACATAGCTATATGAGGGCTTATTTTTTGCGAAGTTGTACTTTCTAATGCCACAATTTAATATGGCATACAATGTAGTGGGAAGTGGGAAAATACTTTTTACGAGTTTGTTCCCACGGCGTTCCGTATGCGGAAAAACTGACCTGTGCCCTTCTTTCTCTGGGTCAGTACAATTAAGATACAACATGTTTATGTCTAAATAGTGTAAAAATAAATTTAAACTTAGAGGATAAAAACATATTCTGACCCCCATAACTTTTTTTATAGTTATATCTATTGAGCTGTGTCTGGGCTCATTTTTTTGCAGGACAATTTGTAGTTTTTATTGATATCACTATGGTGTGTGTGCGTGTGACTTTTGATCACATTTTATAACATTTTCTTGGGTAAGAGAAGCGATAAAAAAATGTCAAAATGGCCATTTTGCCCCTTTTTTCCGTTACACTAGTCGCCGTACTGGAAAAAATATTTTAATATTTTAATAGTAAGGGCGTTTTTGGTCGCAGTGATACCCATGATGTTTATATTTTTTTGTGATTTATGTATTTAATTTTTTATTCTACGAAAATGGGGGTGATTTAAACTTTTATATATTTTTTTATATATTTCTTTTTTTACTTTTTTGTTATTAATTTTGAAGCTTGTATTTGAGCCTACAAAATCCAATTTCTAAAAAAAATCCTGAACAATCATGTTTTTTTTTTACATGCATTTATTGTTCAGAATTGCTTCCGGGTTTTTCACACTTGATCATGGCATCTAGAGGCATTATTGCGGGTCGCGGTCATTAGCCGCAGTTCTTTGGTTTTTGAAACGTGTTTGCCCATCGCTCCAGCGCCGTACATGTACTGCGCTGGAAGTGAAGGGGTTACAACTGTAATTAAAACACTTTTACTCACTTAGGCCGAATGCACACGGCCATGTTTCATGGCCGCGAGCGGTCCGTGGAACCACGGGCTGGATTCCTGCTGAGAGCAGGAGCGCACGGCGTCATTGGTTGCTATGACGCCGTGCGCTTCCTGCTGCTGCCGCAATACAGTACTACACTACCAGTGTATTACTGTACTGCGGCGGCAGCAGGAAGCGCACAGCGTCATAGCAACCAATGACGCCGTGCGCTCCTGCTCTCAGCAGGAATCCAGCCCGTGTGCATTCGGCCTTATCTGGAGGACTTTCTTTCCTTTCAGCGTGTGGGCAGCAGCTCACATGAGCCAATCAATTCCAATTATATTATTTTATGAATTTAGAAGTAGGGATGAATTAAATATGTTTGAGGCACTTCACTATGAGACTACTACACTGGCACTGATAAACAGAGAATTTTTTTATGCACAGTTAAACTACAGTATATTTTTATTGCATGTATACTGCAATAATACATAATATGAAATGCCATATTTGTCATGGGATAACCCTTTTAAGTAATCACAAACTTAGATTCCAAAATTCTGAGTCTTTTTTAATAGATTCTGCAGGATGCTGCAACACCAAAGACACCATAACTCGGTGTACTTTTCTCATTGTTCACATGCATAAAACTATAAAGCTAAAAATCCTACTAGCAATACTGGAAACCATAACAGCAGGCACACCCTGGACAAAGAATGAGCAAGGAAGTTATGAAACAATTTGAGAAAAATTTCCTTGTTCTTTTTCTGGAACAGTAATCTCTTTTTCCACATGACAACTAAATAGCTCAAGAAATTTAAATCATATTGTTCAAAGAAAACACACAAAAACACTATGCTAAGTTTTTGGAAGATAGTTTATTGCATCCATCAGATGCCAGTATCATGTATCCCATTCTCATTGATACCATCTGACTGTGTTGCCATGCTTTTTGTCTCTTTCAGTTGTCAAATAATTGTACTGACTAATTCCAAATAATTGACCTTTAACAGCAGGTGCTTACTTTTAAAGGTTTCTCCGATTTATTGGGTGACCAGGATATTTCACAGCAACTTTTACTCCCACTACTAGGACTACTGAAAATAGTATACAAATTGACATATACAAGTTGAGACCTGCTTTAACTTTGGTCTGTTACTTGGTTTTACATTTACAGGACTTCCATAGTGAGGTCAGGGAAAGAAAGGTGTTAAGGAAACACTGCACATCTTACACATGGCATCACTTAGAAACCCACCAAAGAAAAAATTCTTTCACAGAGATTGAAAAATATATATACTTTATTTAATTCATACAGTAATTATAAAAATATAGGTAAAATAGCAGCAGGTGAAACCCCAAAAGAGGGGAAAGAGGGAACTGCATAGAAAGGGCAAAGAGGGAAGAAGCCTCTGTGGCGAAACAGCGTTGGGAGGAGGTGACTGCAGAGTTGGCGTGCTACAGATGGTACTGAATTGCACTGATTTTCTATCCTGCCCAGGTATAAGTGTTATTAGTAACCCATATGTGGCCATTGTGCCCTGTGATAGTGTTTTTACTGCTGGATTATACTCTGTGGTGGATGGACTCTGCAGTTCCCTCTTTGCCCTCTCTTGGGGTCTCACCTGCTATTTTGCCTATAATTTTATAATTACTGTATGAATTAAATAAAGTACATATAGTTTTTCAATCTCTGTGGAAGAAATTTTTCTTTGGTGGGTTTGTTGGATGGACTTGTTTATGCATTTATTGATGCCCTAATTTATAGTTTGGTGTACATGGCATCACTTACACAACATTTTATACTTCCTTCAGTCCAGTAAAGGTTTT
This sequence comes from Bufo gargarizans, assembly GCF_014858855.1. Classification (NCBI taxonomy): domain Eukaryota; kingdom Metazoa; phylum Chordata; class Amphibia; order Anura; family Bufonidae; genus Bufo; species Bufo gargarizans. The sequence goes on along the minus strand of NC_058084.1, from coordinate 174,969,432 downwards.
GCATGCAAAACACATTTCCCAGGTACAGTAGTTAAAGTAATATTCTGCAAGTGGTTTTAAGTAAATTTACATGGTAACAGAGAGGACACAAAACAATAAAGGTAGCTTTCAGGGTGGGCATGAGAAGCATGGTGAAAAGTAAATACAGTCCAGTAAGTAATACATGAAACCAACTCCTTTGTACCCAAGCTAACAGATAGCTATGGCCTTGGGATAACTCATTTTTCAGAAGTTTGTAAACCAAAGGGGAAAGAAAAACAGAGATAAGAGTGGATGGAGGTGAAGTAAGTCGGAAGAGAAGAAAGGGAAAGTGAGATGGAAAGAAAAAGACAACCTTTCTATAAAAATAATGGGGGACATTTATTAAGACTGGAGTGTTCCACACCGGTCTTATGTCCCTCTGCTCTGCTAAAGGAAGCGCCAAAGTTATGAAGAGGCACAGGCCTCTACATAAGTTTGGCGCTTCATCCATCAGGCTGTGCAACAGACCAAAAACTGCCGTGGAAAATGATAAATGAACCAGGTCTGTCGAACTGCCCACTTCCCTGCCCCCTTGTCTCGCCACTTCAGATTTTTCTACAAAATGACATACAACAAAATCTGGGACTTATTTACACCACTATTGTGGCATATATATGTTAATAAATGTCCCCAAGATGATTTATTTTCAATAGCCGAAGACCAAAGTTTGGAAGTTTCTATGCATTTCACAAAAGCAAGAAACAGAAACAGGTTCTATTGATATAGGAAACTCTGCTTACATAACTTCATAAAGGTGCACTGTAAGTTACTATAGTTGGAATGTATGTAATTACTATTAATTTATTGATATTATAAAAGGCTATGATAATATATTCCAACAATTGAGTCTCCACCCCAGAAGAATTTGCAATCTAATTTCCTTACACAGATATGCTTTGGGGGGTCAATTACTATGAGAAATTTGCCTATTTTTGGCGTATTTGTGGCGCAGATTGCAGTGCAAAGGTTATTTGTGCCACAATCTGCGACTTTTCCCCACTCACGCCAGGTCTAAAAAAGGGGGTGTGGTGTGGAAGGGGACAGGCCGGTAGGCCCGTCTCATTTATCACTTATCAATTGCCTGTTTTAGGCATACAAAATGGTCCAAATTTAAACCGGCAAGGAAGCATAGCCTTTATCCGCCGTGGAAGCGCCGAAGTTATGTAGAGGCTGGCGCCTTATCATAACTTCGGCGGATCCACCTCCAGCGTATGGGGTTATTAAGACCAGCATCCCAAAATGCTGGTCTTAATAATTGAACCCCTTTAATACTAGTAAATTATTTATAAGCTTTGACATAACATAATAAGCAGTAACAGAAAGACAATGAACACATGGAATAAATCTGCACAACTGATCACACTGATAGCCTTTTGTCTTTTTGTTATTGTGTAGCACCTTGTTTTTATTATTAGTTGTGGCCATGACTTACATTTTGCTATGTATATAGCACAGTATAAACTGTGTCTTCATGACTACTATATTTCACAAACTATAAAATAATTCACTGCTGGCTGTGGTAAAAAAAAAACAATGGTTTTCATTCATTTCTGGGTGCTAGGACTGCACTATGTAATGCCATAAAAACATGATAGGGTGGCATAGGAGACCCAGGGACATAGCTATCGCAGAAGCAGCCTTCAAACTCTGGCCTAGGAGGCTGAAATAACACATTGCAGTGAAATCAGATCCACTTTAAGGCTAATTACACATACATGTGCATTTCTCTGACTATAGTGCCTTGAAAAAGTATTCCTACCCCTTGAACTTTTCCACATTTTTTACCATTACACCCACAAACTTAAATGTATTTTATTGGGATTTTATGTGATAGACCAACACAAAGTATGTGTGAAGTGATAAGAAAAGGATGAGTGGTTTTTCAAAATTTGTAATAAATAAAAATCTTTTTAGTGTGGTGTGCATTTGTATTAAACCATATGTACTTTGATACCCCTAATTAAAATCTAGTGTGACCAATTGCCTTCAGAAGTCATCTAATTAGTAAATGGAGTCCACCTGTGTGTAATTTATTCTCAGTATAAGGGCTCGTTCACACCAATGTGTGATGTCCGTTGCCGTATTGTGGACCGCATTTGTGGATCCTCAATACACGGGCACCGTTCCGTGGCCATTCTGCATTACGGATGCGGACCCGTGCATTTCGATGGGTCCGCAAATCTGGAGATGCGGAATGGTAGAACAGAACAGAACACTACGGAAGCACTACGGAGTGCTTTCTAGGATTCTGTTCCGTGCTTCTGCACCGCAAAAAGATAGAACTTGCTCTATCCTTTTGCGGAACATAAGGATCACGGACCCATTCAAGTGAATGGGTTTGCGATCCCCATGCACCAGCCCCACGGAAGGTGCCCATGCATTGTGAACTGCAATTTGCGGTCCACAGCACGGGCACAGGCTTCACACGTTCGTGTGAATGAGCCCTAACTCACATATTTGTTAGTGAACATCAGTGATCAAACAGCATCATAAAAAACAAGGAACACACCAGACAGGCCAGGGATAAGGTTATGGAGAAGTATAAAGCAGAGTTAGATTATCAAAATAATACACCAGCGAGCAAAAGGTTAGCAATGTTTTGAACTTTTGACTTTCAGGCTCCATCATTTTATAGACAATCATCTTGGCTATCTCATTGATAAATTGGACTATTTAGCATATGATTAGTTATGCAGATGCTTCTTCTGTTTTGCTCCTAAAACTCAAAATTTTAATTTGTATTATTTTGTTAGTAATTTATAAATCCACCTGTGGCTTTCAACACAGGTCTCTTCTACATGTTTCCAATGTTGGTGCATACTGGTAGACTCACTTGAGTACGAATACAGTTGTTTCTTCAATTTAACCAAATCTGGGGTTGAGGTTCAGGACTGTGGGGGCCAATCCAGCACTCTACTTCATTGTCATTGAACCATTTCTGCACCAATCTCTTTGGGTTGTTGTCCTGCTGCAACACTATATTGTCCTTTTATACTCATAGTACTCGAGTGTACAAAGTAATTTGTCTTATAGCATACTCACATATAGCTCAGCATTGAGACCACCATCAATCCTGGTCAAGTATCCAATGCCTTTGGCTGTGAAACAACCCCATATCATCAGGTTTCCTCTGCCGAACTTGACAGTTTCTTAAATTTCTCGATCCATTAGCCCCCTTTTACCATGTTTCTTCCAAACCCATTTGCATTCATCAGAGCCCAGTCTACTGACTTTCGTCTCATCGCTCCAAATCACGCCACTGCCATTTGCTGCTACTGCTACTGAAATGAGTAGCATACAACTCAGAGACAATAGGAGGGAAAATATTTTTTCTGTTTTATTTATTACATACTATATTTATAGTGCCAAAAATGAAACAGCTTTCAAAAATGCATTTTTTACAGTCATAAATTAATATAATGGACATTTATTTTGACAGAATTATAGCCTAGTGGATATCATAATAAATAACATAATAAATATATTGAATATATATTGAATATACAGTTAAAATGAATACTAATTTTGACCCGTAATTAAAGAGACATAAGCTAATGATAATATGAATTAGAGTCTATATGATCCATAGAACTTGCAAAAATCAGGAAAAAATGTAATTTTAAGTAAAATGCCTTTCTTAGATTACACTAGAATCTATAAATGATCTGTAAGCCATCTGTGCTCTTCCTGATTTAATATGCAGATGGTTGTATAAAACACTAAATATTTCCTCATAACCTGACATAAAGTTTGGGTCCTACAGGTGTACAGTATAGAAGAAATTCTGGATAAAAAAAAATAAAAAATCATAAAATAAAATTCAGTGTTTGGCTATTCTGGAATTTATGTCTTATTGTCTCCTGACTCCCTAACTTTTTTAGAGACTGCATCAAATACGGCTTTCCAAAAAATGACCTCATCCTGTGCTTATGTACCTGTTAAACATTTCACTGATTTCATAATTAATATCAAGGCCAGATGTTCCATTAAAATACAATAATGTAGAGGTGACATTTTATTCACTGTTCTCATTTAATTTTAACATTATTCTATCAAAAAAATTGTAAAAAGTAGAAATAGCAGGCATTTGTCACTATTATTTCATACACATGCCCGCTCTGAGTTTCTTGCCTATATTACAATAACCCAAAGTTCAACTCATAGATCAATGAAAAAAATCCATAACTCAATTTGAAAATATAACACAAAAAAATTACTAAAATTAGTTTACATAAAAGTACAAATATAAAAGTTCATTTTTCCATTTTCAGAATTTTTACATAACATTAACACCTCTACTATGCAATATGACCTAGTTTCCCTCTATTCAATCAATATTTTTTAAATTAAAAAAATCATCTATTTGAAATGTTGTTCACATTACCGGTATGACCTCCTGTCTCAATGAGCACCAGGGAATTCCTTGCTGCTCATCCTCACCTGATTACTAATATTGTTTGCAACTTCCTTATATCTGAATCAGCTTTATTTTATTAACTTGCTTAGCTTGGTTTATTTAGGGAGGAGTTTTTGATCGGCTATCATTCTATTAAATGTTCAGAGTTTGTGTGCTTTTTTTTTACTAAATATAGCAAAAGGTCTGTGGATTTTTTTTTCAGATTCTGCAGTCTACTCTATTGATATTTTATCAGTGTATTCTGGAATCTGTGGTTCTACTGTCTTTCATTGCTGCTAGGATAGTAGTTCTGTTTGTCCTGATGCACACGACCGTTGTGTGTTCCGTTCCGCAAAATGGGGTTCCGTCGTTCCGTGATCCGTTTCCGTTTTTGTTTCTGTGTGTCTTCCTTGATATTTGGAGGACCACTATACATAAAGGAAAGTTAAAAAAAAGTCTAAGGCAGGTTTGCCAGGCAAATGATAGGACAAAAACGGCCGCGGATGACAATATTGTGTGCCTCCGTGTTTTTTAGCGATCCCATTGACTTGAATGGGTCCGCAAACCGTTTTCCGCAAAAAATAATAGGACAGGTTATATTTTTTTGACGGACTGGAACCGCGGATCACGGACGCGGATGGCAAATGGTGCATTAGCCGAGTTTTTAACGGACCCATTGAAAGTGAATGGGTCCGCAGAAAATCACGAAAAATGGCACAACGGACACGGAATAAAACAATGGTCTTGTGCATGAGGCCTTTGTTGTGGATTCTGTTTGCTGTTTGGTTTTGAGTCGGCCTTCTTGCTGGGTTATATTGCAGAGTAGAGTCAGTTCTGCTGTGTCTTAATTTTTGCTCACTCTCATTTACTGCTCTCTACCTGAATCCCATTAACATCTTCCATCTGCTCATTGCCATCATCATTCAGTTTCTGTTATCTATCAGTGAGTTATTTGCGTGGATTTGCTGCCTGCCAGTGTGAATGCCTAGTTCTTATGCAATTCTATTGTGCTGTAAGTCCATGGGGTATCTGGGTACCAAAGGACACTTTTAGTACTTCAGAAAGGTGACTGATATTGGTAAAGTCCAGTTCTGCACACTTGTAAAAAAAACAGTAGTATAGCTCTGACATACAGTAGCAAATGTTGACCACAAGGGCTCATCATAAAGAATGCACATGTTTAAAGGGATTGTCCAAGTTATATTTATTAATGACCTATCCTCAGGATAGGTAATCAATATCAGATCGGCTGGAGTCCGACACCCGGCACCCCTGCCGATCAGCTGTTTGAAGAGAAGGTGTGCGCCGTGCCAGCGCTGCCTCCCCTTCACTGTTTACCTGCTCGCTGTTGCATCTGCAGTGGTGAGCAGGTGTAATTACACCCAAGCCATCCCATTCATTTCAATGGTACGGATCGCTTCTATACACTTGTAACGGTGAGCAAGTAAACAATGAAGAGGAGGCAGCTCTGGCATGGTGTGCGCCTTCTCTTCAAACAGCTGATTAGCAGGAGTGTTGGGGTCGGACCCTAGCCGATCTGATATTAATGACCTATCCTGAGTTGTCCCCCAGGACTTCACCCTTTAACCTCTATACAGGGATCAGCAGGCCAACCACCAGACTGCTACCTCTTGGAGTAGTCTGTGTTCAAGTGATTGATGACCAACATGGTTAAAAAAAAAAAAAACTTGTGCCGAGTACTAAAGGAGCAGGCAAAACTATAGTTAAGTACGGGCCAAGGTCAGTGCAGGCCACTGGAGCCTTGGAGCTGGTGAGCAACGCAGGGCTCTGCTCATCGGGAGGAGAAGAGTTGGAGTGAGCAAGGACCGCCACAATAACACTGATCTTCTATATCTTACATAAATTAAATTCTATATATTTTTTGTGATTGCAAAGTTTTGTTATTTTGAATGTGTTCTTCCATTCAATCCCTATATCCAATATAACATCACATTGCCTTAGTAAGTATAAGGACTAAAGAAAGACTGTGCCAGTTAGCTTGACCACTTACTCCATACCCTGCTAAGACACCAACAGGCCATGTCCCTTCAGACCCCGTGCTTTCTAACCAGGACACAAACACTAGTGCCAATATTGGAAGACACTTTTGTGTCTCACAGTGCACACTTTTTTAGCTTTCCTGAATGTCCAAATGGGAGACATGAAAGAGAAATGGTTATTTTTAAGAAAACCTATAGGGGGTCATTTACTAACCAGAAATACACCTATACTAGGCATATTTCTGGGGCAGATTGAGGTGCAAGTCCTTTGCATCGCAATCTGCGACTTTTTCCCGCTGATGCCAGGTCTATAAAAGTGGGTGGGGAAGACTTGACTTGTGGTTCTAGACCTGTCTCATTTACCATTTTCTACTCCTGGTTTAAGACAGACTGGTTTAAATGTAAGACAGCTACAAAGCTGTCTTACATTTAAAAGTGGAGGTGGATCCGACAAAGTTATGTACAGGCACATGCCTCTACATAACTTCAGTGGATCCACCGCCAGTCTATAACGCTGGTCTTAATAAATTACCCCCATAGTATTTAAATGTTTATGTTTAGAAAGTAGGGTGCTTAATAGAGATGGCCTTGCGGTTTGCCCGGCGGTCGTTTCGCGGGGAACTTTGCTCGTTCGCGATTCATCGAACAGGCGAAGATATGGCGATGTCTGCCGGCGCCATATTCTTTTATATTGTGAAGAACTTTGACCCATGACACACCATCAGGTGGTACAGAAAAGCCAATTGAGACGTTTCAGCACATAAACATACCCCCTACCTTATAAATAAACCTAATCTGGCCGCCATTTTACATTCAGTCTTTTGCCAGTGTAGGGAGAGGTTGCTGTGTGGAGCAGGGACAGACTGTTAGGGACACCAAACGCTAGCTAATAGGGCCACAAAAGTCTTTTTAAGAACTGGTATGTATAGGTGTGCTATCGATAAGTTTGACTTACTTAGGGGTGTAATATAATATACTTTCTAACATAGAAAGTATATTATAGTGCATTTGTATTGTGCGGCAGTTGTGTGCGGTTCTGCTGCGATACTGCAGCTGCCAAACGCTATTGGAACAAATCATTTCTACTGGTGTGCTATATCAGTTGCCCCCCCCCCCCAAAAAAAAACTGATTGAAGCAGGGGTGTTATATACCAATAATATACATTCTATATAGTGCAGTTGTTGGGTACTGCAGCATTTGTTTCAGGTTTTGCTGCGTTACCTCAGCTACAGATAGTGACAAACACCATTGGAACAAATAATTTCTACTGGTGTGATATACCAGTTGCCCCACCCAAAAAAGTGAAAAAAAGTGGGCTACAGTAAAATTGTTATTCAGTGGCCGCACAATCTACCTTCGAGCCACATAATCACAATTTCTTTTATGTCAGGTGAATGCCTAATTTTTAAGGCCCGTACTCCTGTGGCCTAAAATAAAAAATTTCTAGGCTCCAACAGGGCACATTTCAGAGAATTTCCCTTTAAGACGCATAAAAATGTCCCCTGATTAAGATACATATTTTTTGTTGGAGTTTTTGTCATTGATCCCCCTCTAGTATGTCACTGTCCATATTGTGTGACTATTTGTACACTTTTACTAAGTATTTGGTGGCTGAAAATATGAGCTGAAGGTTTTTCAGGTTCGCCTGCCATATAAGTGAATGAGGCCTGCCATGAACTTGCAGTTCACAAACATTTGAGCGCGATCGTGTTCACGAACCGCCCCGGACGATGTTCGTCCATCACTAGTGCTTAACATATATCCAATGATTAATTAGCCTAATGCTTGAGATGTATCAAATATGATAATTTCCTCCACTTCTTGGTTGTGTGTGTCATAAAAATAACCCCTGTCTATATGCCCTGTCTTGACATATGAATGACATAGAGAGCTCTTTGGTGGGTATGGACTGCCTGTCACGGTGGAGAGTGGGGGGAACTCCACACCGTACAATGTAGGTTGGCAGGATATGCCACTAGGCCTGGAAACAGGAATAAAGGGAGCAGGTCACCTTCTAACACATCCCTAAATCCTAGCCCTGACCTCCTAACTGTATGAGTGAACCCTAATGGTGAGAGGGCTTATACCCTGAACCTACTAACCCTAGAGATCCCTGGAAATAATGTCGGGGCTAGAAGACAACCTGTTCATCCACGACAAAGATGAACTGGAGTCTCCAGCAGGCCTAGCAACAAGAAAGAAGCAGGCAGTAGCATAAACCAGATTGGCAGGTAACCACCCAGCACAAACAACACACACTGGAACAACAGCACTTACCTGCCACAACAACTGGATGAAACAACTGCTACTGACTAGTGGTTCCCCCTCCGGAAAACCCTGGAGCCCACTTCCACAGGCACAACACAAACGGAAACGCTTTGTATAAATGCTGGACGAACAACACCAAAAGACCAGACATGAAACTACAACAAGACGTACACCACACCCTGAACATAAACCCACCCCAAACATCAACCCAGGTAAGGTAGGGAACAAGGAGGATACATAAGGGATTACAATCCATGTCCAACAAGGTAGCCCTGGACAGATGGTAAGGTCCAGGATGGCAGCAAAACTCCAGCTCTACAAGAAGCTGAAGTCCCACTAACCTCAGGCTCCAAGCCCAAGTACTATAAGAGCCCACACCCAGTTCCACCTTGCTCACACTTTAACCCCATACTCACCAGAATGGGAAAGGACAACAACCTTAAAAGGGAAGTGTGTAAACATGCTAAAAAAATACACGTTACCGCCAGCAACAAGCATGCATGGCTAAAGTGTCAGAGTCCATTACCACCAGACCATGACACAGCCGCGGCACTGCCCCTGTATAATGGGCCAATGCAGGGCAGATGCAATCCATTTATATAAATCTATGTTCACAAGACAAGGAAATGTCACAAAATGACTTGCAGTCAGGAGTACAAGGCTCAACATCCATCACATATGGTATGCAAGTTCATGATGAATGCAGACCTAAGGCAGCTTACTACATATATCTGAGACATACTTTAAAATAAGAAATAACCTAGATTTTCAGTCTGTAAACAACCACTGTACCACTCCACTAAACCACCAAGCCAAACTTACATTTTCTTCCTGACTTCTCCCTTATTCTTCAATCACAAAAGGCAGGAAGATTACACTATTTACAATGTTAAATGCCTGAAAATTACTTACACAGCTAAATATTTTTAAACCACGTATATTTTGGTTTTGCTATTACTATCACAACTAAAGTATTTCCAGTTACTATTTTGGTGATTCATATATACATTCACATCTTCACTAAAGGTACTCTGATATTCTGTCCCAGACTACTGGAGTTACCGTATCCTGCATTCCCAGATACTGCAGCGCGCTGCCGGATTCAAATTGACTATAATGGGATCCAACAGGGATACTATGGCTTTCTGACATAAATATAAAGTATACCTTAATCAGAGTTACCCTTTCTCTACTTATAGGAGGCCCATTGATCCTGTACCTGACCATTGGAACTGTTCAAAAACGCTGCACTCACCGGAAAACACAAAGTGGAGGAGAGTATCAGAGTAACAGTACTGGGAAGATGGTGGAATCACTGCCGAGTATACTGCATGTTGTTTTATCATTTCATAACATCTCACCCCTTTGAGCCACTTTTTACAACTCCAAACTCAACACTTTAGTCACAGTTTTAAGCCATGTGAACACATGGAGTTAACAAACAAAAAAAACCTGATTAGTATCATCTGCTGGCTTACTAGAAGCAGGCATAAAATCCGTGACTGGGGGACATGGTACAGAACGTGGAAAAACAGTATAGCAAGTAGTTACTACCCTGGAGCTAAGTTCATGAAATACTCACAATCAGACATGGTGCATGCTAGGGTATTGGTCAAATGAAATAAAGGCTCACCAAGGAGACTGGATGCTTACATATTTCCATGCTTGCATTAAGCATATTTAAAAGTGTACAAATGTAACCAGTAAAGGCAAATGTATTGAATAGTTAAATGTTTCACCTATGGTGCTATGTTCTAATCCGATATTTTGTCAGCAAACCCTTTTTTTTATTTTTTGATGACATAAGGGCTTGTATATAGCTACCCTAATGAATACATCTACATCATAACTATTTAAATGCCGTCAGGGTATGTATAAGAAATCCTTTAAAGGGAATCTGTCAGAAGTTTTGACTATGCCTAACTGCTAACTAAGGGGACTTGGGGATCAGTACAAACGTACATTTTGTGGAGATTTAGTTTTCTATATAGTGCCTTTGGGTAGTGCAGCATTTGTTTGCGGTTTTGCTGCGTTACCTCAGCTACAGATAGTGACAAAGCTTTGAGCAGCTCCTGGCACCCCCGCTGATCAGCTGTTTGAAGAGAATGCATCGCTCATACGAGTGCTTCATTCTTACTGTTTACCTGCTCGCAGCATTGAGGAGGTGTAATTACAGCTCCTCTGTCCATCCACTTCAATAGGAAGGGGAAAATGGAGTGTAACTGCTCCTTCCCATTGCAGTGAATGAGGAAGAAAGTGTTACAATTACACCTGCTCGCCGTTGCAATGTCACAGTGAAGAGAACACAATGCTTACACAAGCGATGTACACTACGTGCAGAATTATTAGGCAAATGAGTATTTTGACCACATCATCCTCTTTATGCATGTTGTCTTACTCCAAGCTGTATAGGCTCGAAAGCCTACTACCAATTAAGCATATTAGGTGATGTGCATCTCTGTAATGAGAAGGGGTGTGGTCTAATGACATCAACACCCTATATCAGGTGTGCATAATTATTAGGCAACTTCCTTTCCTTTGGCAAAATGGGTCAAAAGAAGGACTTGACAGGCTCAGAAAAGTCAAAAATAGTGAGATATCTTGCAGAGGTCTGCAGCACTCTTAAAATTGCAAAGCTTCTGAAGCGTGATCATCGAACAATCAAGCGTTTCATTCAAAATAGTCAACAGGGTCGCAAGAAGCGTGTGGAAAAACCAAGGCGCAAAATAACTGCCCATGAACTGAGAAAAGTCAAGCGTGCAGCTGCCAAGATGCCACTTGCCACCAGTTTGGCCATATTTCAGAGCTGCAACATCACTGGAGTGCCCAAAAGCACAAGGTGTGCAATACTCAGAGACATGGCCAAGGTAAGAAAGGCTGAAAGACGACCACCACTGAACAAGACACACAAGCTGAAACGTCAAGACTGGGCCAAGAAATATCTCAAGACTGATTTTTCTAAGGTTTTATGGACTGATGAAATGAGAGTGAGTCTTGATGGGCCAGATGGCTGGATTGGTAAAGGGCAGAGAGCTCCAGTCCGACTCAGACGCCAGCAAGGTGGAGGTGGAGTACTGGTTTGGGCTAGTATCATCAAAGATGAGCTTGTGGGGCCTTTTTGGGTTGAGGATGGAGTCAAGCTCAACTCCCAGTCCTACTGCCAGTTTCTGGAAGACACCTTCTTCAAGCAGTGGTACAGGAAGAAGTCTGCAAGGTAAGAAAAACATGATTTTCATGCAGGACAATGCTCCATCACACACGTCCAAGTACTCCACAACATGGCTGGCAAGAAAGGGTATAAAAGAAGAAAATCTAATGACATGGCCTCCTTGTTCACCTGATCTGAACCCCATTGAGAACCTGTGGTCCATCATCAAATGTGAGATTTACAAGGAGGGAAAACAGTACACCTCTATGAACAGTGTCTGGGAGGCTGTGGTTGCTGCTGCACGCAATGTTGATGGTGAACAGATCAAAACACTGACATAATCCATGGATGGCAGGCTTTTGAGTGTCCTTGCAAAGAAAGGTGGCTATATTGGTCACTGATTTGTTTTTGTTTTGTTTTTGAATGTCAGAAATGTATATTTGTGAATGTTGAGATGTTATATTGGTTTCACTGGTAAAAATAAAAAAATGAAATGGGTATATATTTGTTTTTTGTTAAGTTGCCTAATAATTATGTACAGTAATAGTCACCTGCACACACAGATATCCCCCTAAAATAGCTAAAACTAAAAACAAACTAAAAACTACTTCCAAAAATATTCAGCTTTGATATTAATGAGTTTTTTGGGTTCATTGAGAACATGGTTGTTGTTCAATAATAAAATTAATCCTCAAAAATACAATTTGCCTAATAATTCTGCACTCCCTGTATTCTTTTCAAGCCGCTGATCAGCATGGGTCCCGGGAGTCAGACTGAGGATAGGTCATCAATATAGGAAACTGGCTAACCCTTTCAAGCATGTACCAGATCATTCAAAATGCATATATGACTGCACAAATAGAAATGATAACTATTTTTTGTATTTTTATTTTCTCCTGCTTGACCTTAAAGGGTTTCTGTCACCAGAATTAACCCTATTAAACTAGCTGACATTAGCGATGTGCTAATGTAAACTGACCCTAACTGTCACTTAGGGGTGGGAAGAGTGCAGCCCTGATATCCACCCGCACATCTGTCCCTACCTGCTTGCATGGCCTGTTCTAACTGACGGCGTACAACTTGGTGGCGTTCCCTAGCTTAGATACGTGCAGGGGCCTAAAGAGTGCTAGAGTAACACGTAACAGAGTCAGGGAAGCAAATGTCAAAGCCAGGAGGTCACGCAGGTACACAAGGGAAAACACAACAGCAAGGTCAACACAAACCAAAGTCAGAAGCCGAGAGGTCATTTCCAAGGATGTAACATGGTCGAGGTCATAAACAAAGCCAAGGTCCTAACACAATAGCTAGGTAACAATAGGAACACTGGTGAAGGTAGAAAGACCAATCACAGGCAACCTGTGGCCAGCAAGCTGCCTATTTAAATAGCCCAGACTGGTGAGTCACATGACGTAGCCAGCGTCACATGACTCACATAACACAGCCCAACATAGCCGAGCGCCGATCATCATTATCGGTTCTCAGCTCTTCTGCTGCTTGTTGTCTAGGACACCGGCCATGCAAAGGAGGCATGGGCGGCCAGATCCTCCCCGTCCCCTGCTCCCCATGGAGACGAGCACGCCGCCCGCATCCTAGCTCCGATATGTGCTCGGAACGCCGATGGCGCACTCTTCCTTCACAGCGCCACTGGCATTCCGCACTCCCCGTGACATTAACTAACCTATTCCTACTTTTATCTATGCCCCTGTTACGCCAGAAATATAAATTGTATAATATGCTAATAAGCCTCTAGGAGCAGGGGGGCATTGCCCCTGCTCCTTGAGGCTCCGTTCTCCCATCTCTGGCAACACCCTGCTACACTAGATTGACAGGGACAGGCAGCCTTCACCTCACACTGCCGACCCTGTGGCTGGGGAAATCTCACGCCACGCAGGCGCAGTGAGGAAGTCAGCAGCCAGCGAGCACCCTTCACTCGCTGCACCTGCGCCGAATACTAAACGGCATGGCGCAGGTATGAGATTTACACGGCAGACAGGGCTAGCAGTAGGAGACCAAAGCTGCCTGGCCATCTCAATCTAGTGTAGCAGAGGTGGGAGAATGGCGTCTCTAGGGGCTAATTAGCATATTATAAAAGTTGCATTTCTGGAGAAACGGGGGCTTAGATTAAAGTAGTGTTGAAAGTGAGAAAGTGAATATAGAGGCACTGCTTCATGAAAAAACTGTGCACATGTAGGATCCTGGGGTGGACACTCTGTAGCAAGTGGTAGAGGCCGCTACCACTTGCTACAGAGTGTCCGCCCAAAGATCCCACATGTGCACAGTTTTTTCATGAAGATGAAATAAAGCAGCAACATAATATCAACTTCGGTGAGTGCCGCACATCTTTTTCTTACTTCTCTACATTGTTGCAAATTAGATTAAAGTAGGAATAGGCTAGTTAGGTTCAGCTGACATTAGCACATCGCTAATGTCAGCTGGTTTAATAGGGTTAATTCTGGTAACAGAAATCATTTAACCTACATATTTTCAGGTACATTCCGCCCCTGGATTAAGTTAGTTTACACTAAGGAAGTAACAGACGCTGTTGGATTTTCAGTATTTCCTATCTACAAATTAGCTACTGATTTTGTATCACAACTGCACTGATTGCATATAGTATCTATATCAATGGTAAAAGAACAGATTCAACAGACACTTTTACTTTTTTGCTTATAATTAAAGTTTTTCTTTTTCTATTTAAACAGACTAAAGGACAACACAATATATGAAATACGTGCAACTACTGTTTGTATTTCATTCTAATTTTAGTACATTTGTCAGAATTAGACCTGTGCACCACTATTTTCCTGTTATATAACATCTCAATGAGCAGAAAGAAAGATGACATCCACATTTTTAGGGAATTCTTGCATTTTACCATACAAGATCCATACAACAGTACTTGCCAAAATGTTTGTGAACTCAATACACAATTTTTATTACTTTAGTACATACTTGCTAGTCACAAGGTCCCCACACAATTCTACTCATTTCCATCCAGAATAAAAATAAGAAATAGGTACAATTATTAGGGAACTAAACAGTAATAAAAAGCAAATATGTTAAATAAGAACTATTACTTAACAAAATGATTAACCTTTTCTGAATCTCATAATACCTAGTAATATAATCACCCTGTAAATATATCCACCCTTCTTTCATGAGACTTTCAGTTAAGGAATCTCTGAGTTTCTTGATTTGTTTATATCAGATTAACTAAAGCAGACGCAACGTCCTAATCCAGTCTAATAAGCACAGTATAATTTCCTTTTACGCAGATTCAAATCAGTTGAGGGCTTAAACCAGTCAATTTGGAAAATGTCTGCATCAAACTTGAACTGATACAATGTAGCACAGCAAAATGT
This sequence comes from Bufo gargarizans, assembly GCF_014858855.1. Classification (NCBI taxonomy): domain Eukaryota; kingdom Metazoa; phylum Chordata; class Amphibia; order Anura; family Bufonidae; genus Bufo; species Bufo gargarizans. The sequence continues at coordinate 174,954,236 of NC_058084.1, read as the reverse complement.
AAGAAAGAGAACTGTATATATATACAGATACATTATTAAGTACCTTTGGCCGTTAGTCAAGTTAGAAAAGTTAAAGATTATTATTTTTATCATATAAAAACCTAATCTTTTTTCTTTAAAAAAATCATGCATTGCTTTTCTAATGGAGCAGAGATCCTATGAGGTGTTCCTTTAAGATAAAAAATATTTTCAACACAACAATGTTTCAGAACTTTCAAATTCAAAATCTATCGGGGTCATTTATTATCCTGAAAATATGCCTATATTAGGTGTATTTCTGCCTCAGAAGGTTTTTGCACCACAATTTGCAACTTTTCCCTGCTCACATCAGGTCTAAAAAACTGGACGTGGCAGCTGTTTTAGGAGTAGAAAATTGATCCACCTCCAGCTATAGGGGTTATTAAGAAATAAAACGCCAGTCTAAATAAAAGAGCCCCTGTATCTTTACATTTTGAAATGGAAGAACGTTTTTTAGGATAAATGTGGCAGGTAGTCTAAGGACATTGCAGTAATTTGCTGTTAAGAGATTTCAAGCTTCCCAAATGTGTTTTTACCTTTTTTTGCAATATGTTCTTTGTTGACCGAAATCTTAAATATCTTAAAATTTGGCCTCACAGGAGAAATACTACACGTAACAGGTAAAATATGGGGTATCATTGAAAAACACTTGCGCTGCTGACAAATTCCATTTTTAATAAGTTAATGCCGTCTATTAGACTAACTGTAGAGCCAAGAGTTGGAAGTGAACACTTTACTCATCAGATATGATTGTGAACGACAGTAAAAGCCTTCAACCAACACTACTTCACAGATGGCTTCCTTGGAATGAAAATGAAAAGCAAATATATTCTGAATAAAGGCAAAGTCAAATGGAAATTTCTGAATCAATAAAAATAGCAAAATGCTACAGAGCCTATAAAAATATATCTCCTTGCATATAATGTCTCTTACAGAAATTTTCTAGTCTGTTTTTTTTATGGTTTTTTTTTTTTTTTACATTCACTATCATGCTTTAACTTAAAGGGTATATTGCTCAACTGCATATAAAACAAAACATGGAGCAAGTTTGCATGTAGTCTTAGTTAAAAATATCTAACCATTTTAGACTATGACGCCTATACAGATCTAAAGTTAGGTCCATATATATTTGGACAGAGACAACATTTTTCTAATTTCTGTTCTGTACATTACCACAATAGATTTTGAACAAAACAATTCAGATGCAGTTGAAGTTCAGACTTTTATTGCCCCCCAAACATATACCATAATTAATTGATATGCCCCTAACCTTAGACATTATGCCTGATTCTCAAAAATTTTCCCCATTATAGAGACCTGTGCTGAAGGTCTGATAGTCGCAGGAGGTGACCTGAATGCCACATTAAACCCACAACTTGACTCGTCGACCCATAAATCGGCTCTAGCACACAGAACCTTACGTTCCATAAGAGAGGGCTTTTGGAATCTGCACCTTATTGACGCGTGGAGCACATAAAATCCTGACACGATTGACTACACATTCTATTCCCACGCCCATAAAACATATCAACGCTTGGATTACTTGTTTGTCTCCAAGGAACATCTCCAGCTCTGTCACGGGTCAAAAATAGTCTCCATTCTATTATCTGACCATGCCCCTATCTTCATCTCGATTTCTGCACCCATACCCAACCCAAACAAATTTAAATGGCGTTTAAATGAGTCCCTATTAGGCAACCAGAATATCAAAGAAAAGATTTCAGAACTTCTTAAGGAATATTTCTCCCTAAAAAAAACAACCAGAGATATCAGACCAATCCCTTTGGGACGCCCACAAACCCTACATCAGAGGACATTTCATAAGCCTTGGCACCTTTTTAAAGAAAAAAAGGAATAAAAAGATTGAATCCTTATGTAAAAAGATACAATCTTTAGAATCCCTACATAAACATTCCTTTTTGAAATTACAACTTCTAGAATTATCAAATCTTAGAGCAGAGGTGAAATCTCTTTTGCAACACTCCACAGCCAAATACGTCTTAAATTCACAACACAAGTTTTTTGCACATGGGGATAAGGCGTCTAAATTCATGATGCGTAGGGTCAGGAACAGAAGATCAATGAACTAAATTCATCAATTAGACTCCCCCTAAGGCACCCCCTATACTCCTCAAAACTAATATGTACTCAATTCCGTACATTCTATGAATCTTTATATAACCTTCCACCAACGCTTGCCCCAGAGACCCACTCATCTCTCCTAGCATCATTCCTGGATTCACTTACCTTATCAACCATCTCAACCAGCCAAAAATTCGAACTGGCCTCCCTGTTCACACTAGAGCAACTAACTATAGCTCTGAAACAATCCCCTCATGGCAAAAGCCCAGGCCCAGATGGACTACCTGTATCTTATTACAAAACTTACCAACAACTCATCCTACCCCATCTGCTCTCAGTTTGCAACCTTGCCTTGCAGGGGAAGCAACTTTCCAGAGATATGACAATAGCCCATATAACCTTGATACCAAAAGAAGGAAAAAAAAAACAAGCAATGCGTGAATTACAGACCCATCTCACTCCTCAACATAGACCTCAAACTATTGGCGAAAATGCTAACAAATCGCCTCGCAACCCTTCTTCCCTCATTGGTACATGGGGATCAGGTGGGCTTTGTCCAAGGAAGAGAGGGCAGAGACAATACGTCCAGGGTCCTAAATGTAAAATACTATTCTAATTTCCGCTCTAAGCATCTTCTTCTTCTGAGTACAGATGCAGAAAACGCATTTGATAGAATCAATTGGACATATCTGTATGGATTTGGCCTACCTGATCCCTTTGTACAAGCCACCTTTGCAATGTACTCTCAAGCATCAGCTTCAGTGCTAATCAATGGTGACCTATCTGATACGTTTTGCATACAGAATGGCACCCGTCAAGGATGTCCCCTTTCCCCCTTGCTATTCGTCTTAGCTCTGGAACCCTTTCTTATCAAACAGAGCAGATCCGGAAATCCAGGGAGTGACGCTGGGAGGTCATGAGCACAAAATAGCAGCCTTCGCTGATGATATTATGATCATGACCTCTAATTAGAAAAACTCACTCCACACAATTCAAAAACACATAGATACCTATAGCCTCCTATCCAACTTTAAAATTAATAAACAAAAATCCCTAGTGATATGTATTAAGATCCCTCTATCTACATAACAAAATCTTAGGAAGGACTCCCCATTTGATTGGTCATCTCCTTACCTAACTTACTTAGGAATTAAAATAAGCCCCGATACAGCTGAACTTTTCACACTCAATTACTCACCTCTGTTACAATCCATCACAGCTGACATTAATAAACTAGACATTCCTACTATTTCTTGGTTTGGCCGCAAAAACCTCCTAATATCACTGATATTACATTGCCTTACCTACCTCCAACAGGTTCTGCCCATTCATGTCCCTAAATCTTGCTACGACTCCCTTAAGAAATTATTTAGATCATTCATTTGGAACCAAAAGAAACCAAGACTATCATACTTCTTACTTTCACATCCTAAACACATGGGAGGAATAGCCTTACCGGATCCTGAACTATATGGTAGGGCAGTTCTGTTATCCAGAGTAATTGAATGGCTTACAACCCCTGTAACGGATCTCCTGGCACCCCGACCGGGTACCTCCGTCGATAGATGCTCCTAGTGCTTTCCGAGGACTCCAAGCACTCCACTTGACACCGTACGCACTGCAGACCCCACGAACCGCCGCAGCTTGGTCGGGATCTCTCCGTCCTCCACCCACGCTGGACCCATGACCGGGCTTCAGCTTCCAGTGGGTGAACCTCTCCTACATCCAGAGAGCAGGAACCATGAACAAGCTCTTACAGGAGCTTATACTCAGGGGAGTATTGTAATATAGCAATCCCCAAGAGTGTAGTTATCGCATTCCCCAAACATGAGCCAAAACTTCATGAAGGCATAAAGCAGCCTCTTTATTTTAACACACAAGCATTTTATACACATCTTCCAACAAGGTTACCACCCACAGGGTTTTGTAAAAACAGCCAATAACCACTTACAATAGACTCAGACACTCCCACACAAAATCCTCCCTTCTGCCGTGATAGAATTACCTCACACTGGGTTGATGCAATCATCACAGGCAGACGAATACACAATATCCTCTGTCCTGGAGACAACCAAGAAGTAATTCAATTATTGCTCATGACAAAGGACATTGCACAGAGAGACAATGGAACAGACCTCCCTACTCAACGTATACAATGTCGCACCCTTTTCAATACACATAGCCATTTAACATCCCAAAATGGCACGAATTAGACCAGGGGTTCAAGTCCTTTGTGAACAAATGAGGCCTGGCTGATGAGAGGGCCCATAATCCTGGGGCAAGAGGCTGGTAAACAGGCCCCTCCAAAACCCAGTGGCAAGGTTGGTTTCGCCACACATCTCCCCCTCCCAGGGAAGACTAACCAGATACCTGACCTCACGGTCAGTACCTGAGTTAGTCTGGCAGTCCAACCACAACCCAATACTGGACCTGTTGAATCTTGGGGCCTGGCTCTGTTCAGTATGTTCCCAGCTGTTGAGTGGGCATCTGCGACTCCTTGCTTCCTTGTGGTTCTCTAGCTTGGAGCTGTAGGTACTTGGTGGGCAGAGGCCGACTGCGCTCTGCCCAGATGCCAGCTCTTCCGCTGGGGTAGCCTGTGGTAAGTCTGGCTCTGAAGAAGAGCATAGGGGAGGGCAGAGGCCAGCGGCGCTCTGCCCTGATGCCAGCGCTTCAGCTGGGGTGCATGGTGTCAACTCCTGCTGGGTAGTAAATGAACGGTTAGGGAAGAGGTCAGCGGCGCTCTGCTCTGATGCCAGCTCTTCTGCTGGAGAGGGGTCAGTGGGGTTTAAAGCCTTACCCACTACCCTCAGTATTGGGCTGGGAGAAAGGTGTGGAGGGGGGCTATCACTTACCCCCTCCTCTGGATACCCCATCTGCCACTAGGGAGAGAGACCAACTGTCTCGTCTCCCTGTAGAGTATACTGCCGCTGGGTAGTGAGACCGGCTGTCTCGCCACGCTGGTTTCGCCACACATCTCCCCCTCCCAGGGAAGACTAACCAGATACCTGAGTTAGTCTGGCAGTCCAACCACAACCACAACATAACAGTGATTCTGGGTGTTGCAGAGGTGAGGGACCGACAAATTCCTCTCCCTGTACTCCCAGTGGCAGTTGGGGATCTGGGCCACCTGCCCAGCCACCCTGTTGGGACGGTGGAGTGACTACGGTCCCATCTCCACCTGCCGACTGGGGTTCCTCCCAGTACCAGTCTATGAAGTCCCCTACCTCCACAGTTGCTGAGGAAGTAGGGGATACCTCAGCTGTGACTTGCAAGGGGTAGGGCTGCAGGTATGGACCTGGTATCCAACTGTCTTGTATCTTGCGCTGGGCTTGAATGGAGCGAAACAACTGATGATAATATTGCTCCAGCTCCCACTCCCTTTGGACCAGAAAGGTCAGATCTGTCCTCACCCCACTAGTTGTAGGCCAATTGTGCAAGTCCCACCTGTAGTCAGTAATGTCCCAAAATCTAGACTCTTCTGTGCTCCCAAAGTCAATGTCTTCAAAAGACTCCCACAATAAACCAGGGCAATTATATTCCTCACCTTCGGGCTTGGCGTACTCCTCCATCCAATTGATAAAAAATGGTACATTTGAAGACCCCCAAATCAAACTGATACTGGAAGGGATCCAGTATATTTTACAACATAATTATTTTTATTTTGAAGGGGAGTACTATCTGCAGAGATGTGGCACCGCCATGGGGACCAGATTTGCCCCAAGTTACGCCAATTTATTTTTGGCAGAATGGGAATCCACTACCATCGTACCCAGACTTGGGGTGGATCTGGTCCTATGGCGGCGCTACATCGATGATGTGATATTTATTTGGAGAAAGGGAGAGACAGAATTATTGGAGTTTTTGGAAGAAATTAATAGTAACAATCGAAATTTAGTTTTTACATCCAATATTAAGGAGGAAACTGAATTTTTAGATTTATTGATAAAGAGAGAGGACGGCCATTACTCTTGCAGTACATATCAGAAACCGACTGCGAAAAATGGCTTTATCCTCTTTGACAGTTGCCACCTACCTAGGTGGCTACTGAATGTCCCATTAGGACAATTCCAGAGAATTAAAAGAAATTGTACTAAATTAGATAAATTCAAGGAGGAGGCAGCCAGAATGAAATCACAAATTTTAGATAACAAATACCCAGCAACAGTTCTGGATGAATCCCTGAACAAGGTGAGAGAACTTGAAAGAAAGTTCTTCTTTAAAGAAAAAACAAAAATTGAGACAACTGAAGACTCTAAGATTGACATTAAAGTAATTTTGCCTTTTAATAGTGATTATAAAAAAAATAAAAATATTATATCTAAACATTGGCATCATGTTCTGAGTGATAAGGTAATTGGCCCACAATTGCCCAATGTACCTAAGGTAATATACACAAAGGCCCCAAACTTAAAACTTAAAATAGCCCCGTCAGTGAAAGAGAAAAGATCCACAATAACAAATTTAGGATCCTTTATGAACTTGAAAGGTTTTTTCAAATGCGGGAGATGTATGGGGTGCAGGATGAGTCCACAAGAAAGAAAAACAACCACAGTACACTCAGCACACAATTCCTTTGTCAGGGAAATTAATAATTGTCTCACTTGTAACTCATCTGGAGTTATTTATTTGATACAGTGTCCATGCAAACGCCAATACATTGGTAGAACGAAAAGACTACTAAAACCCAGAATTAGTGAACACGTGTCAAATATTAAAAAAGGCTACTTAAAACATTCACTCTCGAAACATTATGACGAAGTGCATAATAGAGATCCATCCAGATTGTTTTTTGTGGCTTTAGAAAAAAATTACAAACATTGGAGAGGGGGTGATTATATCAGGAGGGTGTCCAGAGCCGAATCGAAACACATCTATGAATTTGGCTGCTTATTACCAGCAGGCCTAAATTCGGACCTGGAGATCTTCGGTTTTTTGTAGGGCGCTGGTCCCTTCTTTGATTGGGGGTCCCATAGTTAGCCGTTTATCGGCTCTGGGACCCCCCCTCGGAGTGGGGATCAGCACCCCTAACCTCTGAACCCTACTTTCTACATTTATTTCATTGGCAGAACCTCTATTTCTCATAATGATGTCTTTTATCTTTTGACCTCCCTCCCTATTTATATGAATAGTGCCCCCCGCAAAATTTCAGCCGATGTTTATTAATGGGACTGTAGAAAGGGTTAGTATGACAGATATGTATGTTATATTTATTTATTTTAAAACATGTCTAATAATATATGTTTTTTCATATTATATGTAATAAAATGTCTTTTATGTATTAAATTGCCATTTTTAACCTTAAGTACTGAGTTGGGTAGATATGTTGCAATGCGTTAGATGTAATTTCAGCAAAAACGCAAGAGAGCCAAAGAAATCGCAACCATATCGCACCAAAACCGCACTGGAGGAACCACATTCAAATCATCCAGATTCCTGATTTTGTGGACTACCAAACAGACTATAAAAGGTGGAGAACAACTAATGGTGCTTTGACCACTGAGGAAGGGGTGCAGAGGCCCGAAAAGCGTCTGGTGAAAGAAAGGAAAAAGCAGCCACCTAATCTACTGGACCCTCTTACAAATTGCATGGCCATGCGATAATAGATCTCGAGTGAAAAAACCACAGATCCAGTTTGGAGCAGCGGACACTGCCGATCAGGTATTTTCCTTGCCTGTTGAATCCTGCGATACTGTGACGTCATCGGCCTGAGACGTGCGACGCAAGACGCCTGAACAGCCGGCATCGCTCGTCTCGTGGAAGGACCGTAAGACGCGACACAGCGGGACATACTATCAGGAACCAGGTAGGAACTGCCAAACTGTTGTTCTGGACACAGACCACACCATTACCTACCTGGGTGGTTAACAAATAACTAGAAGAATCAAGCACCCTGGGAGGGACTGTTTGTTATAGTGATTGTTTGCACCGGAGACAAGCTATTTATTATAAGTGATCCATCTGAGGAACTTTCAGGACGTCCTTATTGATGTGTGGTGTGTGGTAAAGGAGGCAGTGGCAGTGACCGGACACTGCTCCCTATTAAAGAGCTCTCTCTATATACTAACACCCACACAGATTGTGGTAACAGGACTCTACCCCGACATCAGATTATTATTGGTACCTATTTGCAACATTTTATTCGATTTTATTTCGAATGTATTTTATATTGTGAATGGTGTGTAATTGTTTTACCCTTTTGACCGTGTAGGTCCTATCCTTATAATTAAAACATTAAAACATTCCATATATCATATGACCTAGGTGTTGTGAGTGCTCACTCTCCCTCTTGTTTCAAATTTTAACCACTTTGGGTCCGGGCACCCAATTCTGAGTTAGTAGCACCCATCATAGCCACTAGGTGAGAGCCACCCATCTATATATTTATTCGTACTACTCCATCCATGGAGACTGTCGTACTGTGTCCCACCATAGTGCTTGGTAAGCGTCATCCCGCCAGGTTTCCTGCCATACCAGTGTCCAAAGCTCTGATACCCACTCCACCAATGGTTGCTCTCCCAGTAGAGGTAGTCGCAGCGCCAATCGCATTCGTGATCTCTGCTCCTCACTGGGAAGACTCTCACCCCTCCGACGCTGCACGTCCTCCAGGGCCTGTTGCCATACGCCTTTCCGCTTGGCATCCCTGTAGATGCTCCTAGTGCTTTCCGAGGACTCCAAGCACTCCACTTGACACCGTACGCACTGCAGACCCCACGAACCACCGCAGATTGGTCGGGATCATCCTCCACCCATGCTGGACCCAAGACCGGACTTCAGCTTCCAGTGGGTGAACCTCTCCTACATCCAGAGAGCAGGAACCATGAGCAAGCTCTTACAAGAGCTTATACTCAGGGGAGTATTGTGATATAGCAATCCCCAAGAGTGTAGTTATCACATTCCCCAAACATGAGCCAAAACTTCATGAAGGTATAAAGCAGCCTCTTTATTTTAACACACAAGCATTTTATACACATCTTTCAACAAGGTTACCACCCACAGGGTTTTGTAAAAACAGCCAATAACCACGTACAATACACTCAGACACTCCCACACAATCCTCCCCTCTGCCCGTGATAGAATTACCTCACACTGGGTTGATGCAATCATCACAGGCAGACGAATACACAATATCCTCTGTCCTGGAGACAACCGAGAAGTAATTCAATTATTTCTCAGGACAAAGGACATCGCCAATACACACAGAGAGACAATGGAACAGACCTCCCTACTTAACGTATACAATGTCCCACCCTTTTCAATACACATAGACATTTAACATCCCAAAATGGCACGAATTAGACCAGGGGTTCAAGTTAGTCCAAGTCCTTTGTGAACAAATGAGGCCTGGCTGATGAGAGGGCCCATAATCCTGTGGCAAGAGGCTGGTAAACAGGCCCCTCCAAAACCCAGTGGCGAGGTTGGTTTCGTCACAACCCCCAACCCCAAATCCTGGGTAGCGATGGAACAAGAACTAGTGAACAAACCCTTATGCTCACTTCTATTAGGAAATGCTAACATTCCTTCATCACCTAATCCAATCATTCAAGCCACCCTTAAGGCGTGGAAATGGTTTCAGTCCACTCACTGCTCCATTCCCTTCCCCTCTCCAATCCTTTCAGTAAAAGACATTCTAGGAACGGCTCTTCCCGCAGTGTTCGATTGTACCCCACGTGAAGTGAGAGAATTGACCACATCCATCTTCTCATTCTTTAAGCCGGTCCTATACTCTACATTAAGGAAGTCCAGATACTACTCACTCCACACCAATAGTCCTTACCTGCCATATCCTACCTACATTCATACATCTCTCAACATATATCCAGCAGCGATTCGCTCAGAACACTGGTATGGTCTGAATCACTTATAATTAGCGGATATAAACTACTAACTAGATGGTACAAGACACCAGACATAACTTCTCTTTATTCAGAAACAGCCACAGACAGATGCTGGAGATGCCTTGAGAATAGAGGAACATTCTTCCACATATGGTGGGATTGTCCTATTATCAATAAATGGTGGAAGGAAATCTTTAGTATAAGTAAGCAAATTTGCCACACTAAGGTGCAGCTGTCCCCCTCAAAAGCCTTACTCAACTTAGATGACCATACAGATCCATTCCCCATCCCCTTCCTCTTCAGACAACTGCTGATAGCAGCCCGCCTACTAGTGCCAAAATTGGCTGAAAATTGAGCAAATATACTGATTTGAGGAACTCTCCTCTTGGAAAGCCCATAATCACCACAAATTCCTAAAACAATGGCATTTATGGCACAAATTCAGACACCCTGAATAATCTATGGGGTGTGCCACTTCACCCTTAATAGCTAAGATGGTTTATATATAGACTTCGTTGTTACTCAAACGTATAAATAAGGAAGTCTACTATTCCACTTGGGGAGATACCCTAAACTTACTTCATTGCGATATCTGTTATATAAACAATAACGTGTGAGCGTGAACACATTTATGATTCACCATTGTGTAAGTCATTATGGAATGTACCATATTATGGACAACTTCAACGTCTTGCTAGACGTATAAGATGGATTATATATGTACCATGTTACGTTATTTTCTTTAAATAAAAATCTTTAAAAAAAAAAAAAAGAATATTCCACTTCTTTGCTTTATTAAACTCCTGGGTTGCTTTGGCTTTATGTTTTGGGTCACTGTCTATCTGTATTATGAAACGCCACCAATCTGCATTTGAGCACACAGTATGTCTCTGAAAACCCCAGAATTCATCCGGCTGCTTCTGTCCTATGTAACATCATCAATAAACACTAGGGACCGAGTGCCACTGACAGCCATGTATGCCCAAGCCATCACACTGTCTCCACCATGTTTTACAGATGATGTGGTATGTTTTGGATCATGAGCTGTACCATGCCTTCGCCTTACTTTTTCCCCCATCATTCTGGTAGAGGTTGATCTTGGTTTCATCTGTGCAAAGAATGTTCTTCCAGAAGTGTGCTGTTTTTTTTTAAGATGTTCTTTTACCAAAGTCCAATCTAGCCTTCTTCTTGAGACTTTTGAGTGGCTTGCACCGTGCAGTGAACCCTTTGTATTTACTTTCATGCAGTCTTCTCTTTATGGTAGATTTGGATATTGATCCTGGAGAGTGTTGTTCACTTGGTTGACTGTTGTAAAGGGGTTTCTCTTCACCATGGTAATTATTCTGCGATCATCCACCACTGTTGTCTTCCGTGGGCGTCCAGGTCTTTTTGCATTGTTGAGGTCACCAGTGCTTTCTTTCTCAGAATGTACCTGTAACTGTAGATTTTGACACTCCTAAGAGTGTAGCAATTTCTCAGATGTTTTTTTTCTGTTTTCACAGATGAAGGATGGCTTGTTTCACCTGCATGGAGAGCTCCTTTGACCACATGTTTACTTCTCAGCAAAATCTTCAAAATGCAAGCACCACACCTCAAATTAACTCCATACCTTTTATGTGCTTAATTGAGAATGAAATAATGAAGGAATTACCCACACCTGCCCACGAAACAGCCTTTGAGTCAATTGTCCAATTACTTTTTCTCCCTTCAAAAACAGGGTGACACATGTAAAGGAGCTGAAACATCTAAACCCTTTATCCAATTTTAATGTGGATGCCCTCAAATAGAAGCTAAAAGTCTGGACTTTATGTCCATGTCTATTATATAACTATAACGTGAATATGTTTTAGTAAACAGGTAAACAAAATACATATGGACCTAACTGTATAAGTCTGCATGCCAATAGCCAGCTATAATTTCTCCTTTGTTCCTGATATCTTACTCCTATCCATTTGTCCCCTACCAAATATACAATGGCTAAAAGGAGAGGAATTGAAGGGGGTATGACTATAGATTCAGACATACATAGAAGTCTGCACAACTTTACCTTCACAAGTCAAAAGATTGTGGTGTCTATGTGTTCTCATGATTGAGAACTAACATTGTAATCTATAAAAGTTATGGGACTAAAAAAAATTACAGAAAAAAATATATGAAAAAAACTATTTTTAAGAGGCAGTCTAGGCATTAAATGTTCACTAAATGAGTAGTTCAATAAATTTACCGGAAGGGTGGGCTACAATGACTGTCTACTTAGATAACTGGACTGTTACTTAAGTTCATTTTTTTTTTACATTTGTATTTTTGTTAGGTCTTATTTAAGGATTCAGACCAAAGTTTTCACTTAATTTTCAGACTCTAAAGATTTGCATTTGTAAACCTAGTTTGCTGTTTCCAATTATAAACATGAAAACCACCAGCATCCTTTGTTCAATAAATGTTAACTCCCATATTGAAATGAATTAATAATTAGCTTCCCTTACAATTGAAATTTTCTGTTACACCCTTAGCGGGAGCACCGTATGAAGTAAATTCTGTACCCAGTTAACAAGTCCCAGAATTATGAACAAATTAAAAACAGGTCTTTGTAGATCTACAGACCTAAAAACAGCAATTATTGTGCTTTGTCTAGCCGCAGTCTTCTATCATTAGGCATAATCTACTTCCATGTTTTCGGAAGGCATGAGAAAATGAAGCCAAATGGCAAAATTACCACAAACTTTCAATTGATGCTACACAAAAATTGAAATCAAGTTGTGTTTACAATGTGTGTTTTATGTAGGAGGCTGCCCATAACGAAAAGTGAAAACAGATTGACAAAAGGAATGCAAAACAATGGAAAACAAATGGCTGCCCCAAGGTTACAATCTGAGTCTACGCCTACCACACCTCTTTTATTTACCTTGTACATTATGGTTCTTTCATTTCAGCTGGCTTCATTCTAAACAACAGCAGCATACAGTAGACACAATTGTTGCCTATATTACTGCTGGAGAATGCAGTGGGTTTTAATTACCCTTCAAGTTCATTTATGTGGATGAACTATACAGCATGCTTTAGTTAAAACAGTTGGAAAAACATTGTAATTATGAGCTATGGACTAGAACAGTTGGGGTTATTTTTTCCCTTTAGGATATGTAGGGGGTATTTGCCATCCTAGCCTACATGCTACTTTAACATCAATGAGAATGCCTTTTGGTCATCATCAGAAAATGAACCAAAATGTCTGAGTAATGTCACTATTTATTTTTGACAGCAGAAACAGAGACTATGCTGGCTACTAATTCTGTGGTGAAATCTAACATCTGTGCATAACACATTTTGCTTTTACTTTCCGGCAAAACCCCCTTCGAAAAGGGGTGTAAATACAAATATTATCTGGATATTCAATGCACAAAAGTGTCTGTTTCCACAATACCAAAAGCATGGCCACGTTTTCATTTTGCAAGAAGGGAAAATTATAACATAGGTGTGGAAAATATGTATTTAGGATGATATTTTCAATATTTTTGGTCTGCAAGGTTGGAAAATGTATTTGTATCTGACTACATGTCCTTCTGATGTATACAGTAGTATATTAATTAGTTTCCATAGGTTGCCTTGTTTATACCACAAAGTCTATTTCTAAGTAAAATATGAATTCATGGACAAGTCAGAAAATGTATGAATAATGTGACATTCAACGCAATCCCCTCTCTAATGTTTGATAACTTTAGAACACTTTCCATTGGCTATAATCCTGTTTTAGATGTTTTATGATGACAGCAATTCTCAGATTTTCTGTGGCTCTACTGAGATCTACTTAGATCCTATGACAGCATTTCAATACTACCAAATGGGGGCATTTCTAACAGCCACTTGGACTGTTTTTTAAATATATTAAACAACCCCTGATCAAAAAACGAAACTTCATAATACATACACTATCAGGCATAAACTTACGGATGATTTTAAGAGACCGTGTTAGTAGGGCATAGCCAACAAGGAGTTTTAAGATTCAGTGCCAAGTTTCTGTAACTATTTACTTTTTTCAATAGGGTTTAGTGAACATCATAAAGTACTGTTTATTACTGGGGGTTTTTAAAGCATGGTTTATTTTTTCTAATAAAACCTGTCCACGCTCTGTTCCTGTCATACTGTTCCTACTATTAATAATTTAGGACAAGTTTTAAAGAGGTTATATGAGTTTAATAAAAAAATAAATAAATAAAGCACTGTAAATGTAATGGTCACCAGTATATACATAAGCTAAGCATATTTTAGTTAAAAAATGATATTTACTAATTTCCCTAATTCTGTTCTAGCCCTTTGTTTACATGCAGTTGCAGAGCTGTGGGGGGGGGGGGGGGGTGAAACCACAATTTCTGAGGGTTTTAACAAACACTGCCCTCCCCCTAAAGACTGCCTGCCCCCTGCTTGGTAAATGGAGTGGATAAAATTGTTGTAAATGTATATTGTATGTGTGGGACTAGAAGTACCAGATATAAAGTACAATGATATTGCTGAAACACACAGGATCTTCCCCCTACCTGTTCTTGTCCAATGCTCTGCGGCCACTTCCTGACAACAGCAGAAGAGTACAGAGGAGAGGACTCCTCCAGTATTTGTCAACTTTGTGTTTGCAGGGGGAGGAGAGAAGGAAGATCTTGTGCACAGCATGTATCTCTTCAGTGCCTGGAGAAGAGGAAAGCCTGCATTTGTTTAGTACCTGAGGCAGAGTCTCCAGCCTTGAGTCTGTGCTGCTCTTCAGTGCCTGGAGAAGAGGAAATCCTGCATTTGTTCAGTACCTAAGGCAGAGTCTCTAGTCCTGAGTCTGTGCTGCTGATGGTAGAAGGGGTTAAACTTTGTTGAAGAATACAGTGGTAGGGGACACAAGGCAGACAGCTCAGCAAGCAGATCAGGCAGCATAGGGTGCATGACCAGCAGATTGGTTAGTATAAGAGGCATGGCTTATCTCTCCAACTAGCACAGCCTTCACAGTGAGGTTCAGTGCACAGATGCAGACCTGCTCCTCCTGCTCCCTCAGGCTTGTGCACAGAACGTCATCACAACAGGGAAAGAAGCTGACATCACAGGTCATGTGATGCTCAGCTAACTAGGAGAAAAGGGCCACTGTAGATGAAGGAAGTGAATACAAAATCCCTTACATTTGATTAGTTAGGAACATACAAAAAAAAACAAAAAAAAACTTGGACAACGCCTTTAATGATTTGATGTCTCAATAATAAAATCGTGCTATAATGTACAGCATCAGTTCGTACCATTAACAGTGAGATGCTTCTAACTTTTTATAATGTACGCTATGATCAATGAAAACAAGTCATGCAAAAAGACAAAAGCTAATGAATGTTTTACTATAAAATAGCAACCTGTATGCTTTATAAGGATGGGCAACTGTGGGTAATTTAAATTTGATTATTATTGGTTAGTCTCTATTGGAAAGTGGCTGGCATGTGCTAACATGACAGAAGTCATAAATGTGTACGTCTATCTTATCTAGTGTACAGCTATCCACTTAAGAACATTTCTAATCTAGAATTAAAAATAAGTGGTCTATAGTGTTAATTAGATTAATTTACTAACTGGCTACACACCATTCATTTCCATAAGAGGAAACTTTATTCATTTCAGCCCTTTACTTTCCAATGGCTAAATAGATAGACAAAAAAATCGTGAATCGGTCAGCAATCCCTAGTACTTAAAAGGCCAGCTAACTCACACCTAATCTTCAACAGCCAATGGCTGGCAAATCTGGGGTACTTTAGCCACTTTCCCCTTTGGGAGGGTATCTGAGCAATAGGTGTTTCCAGCTTGTAGGCCCTTGCTAAGGTGTTTAAGGGTGAAAATCAGGGGGCAGACAAAATAAGACCCTTAGGATTAGCCCAAAATCAAACCTGTTGGTTGACCCAGTGGTCCTACTGCCAGTAACAATGAAGGAAAGGTCTGGAGCACAGATGGCTCAACTATGAAAGGAAATATTTCACAAAAGGTACTGGACATATGGATCTAATAGCACTGTGAAGTTTTAGTTTTTCACTGAAGGT